>NC_141910.1:23581250-23738281 GCF_057802395.1 Ceratotherium simum simum
TCAGGATATTCCTGCTTTCAAGGAACATCTTAGGGATTTCCTAGTACAAATAAAGGTATGTATTTTATTTGCGGTTGCAAAAGTATTAAGACTAAATATAATTTAAGTGTTGCATTGTAGAATTAATCACTTTATTTGTAATGCAAAATGAGTGGGCTTTTAAAGTAATGTACAAAGTCTTACTAGTCTGACACTGATTACAGAATGAAAAACTAAATCAAGGCTAGGAGGAGGACAGGTTTGAAATGTTTTGGAAACTTCTTATTAAGATAATTAATTTTAGATGATTTAAATGTCTATTTCAGTATTCTGATTAAATCCCACAGATTTTTTTTTTTTTTTTTTTTTTTTTTTTTTGTGAGGAGATCAGACCTGTGCTAACATCTGCCAATCCTCCTCCTTTTTTGCTGAAGAAGACTGGCCCTGGGCTAACATCTGTGCCCATCTTCCTCTACTTTATATAGGACGCCGCCACAGCATGGCTTGCCAAGCAGTGTGTTGGTGCGCGCTCGGGATCTGAACTGGTGAACCCCGGGCCACCACAGCAGAGCGTGCGTGCTCAACCGCCTGCGCCGCCAGGCCAGCCCCCTACAGATATTTTTAAGGAGTGGAATGTGGGAAAGAGACACATTCATAGCTCTTTTTAAGATTTTTACGTCTATTTTGTTAGTGAGAAGTACATTTTAGAGAACCATGACAATGGGCAGATACCTGCCTATTTCTACTGCTGTTATACAATGCTGCATTCAAATTTATAGGAAGAGGGATTTTTCTTATATCATCTTGTTTTAAAGAAATTCAAAAGTATCATAAAACCCATAAGTAATTGATGGATTATCTATGACTTATCTATGACTGTTAAATAAGAATTGGTCCCAGAAGATTATTCAGGGTTTTTTTCCTCCAAAATACAAATAGTTTGTGAATATATTAGCTAAGTATAAAAATACTAATCCATAAAGTACAGAGAGAATGCACAGGAGAATGAAAATTACCTGAAACACAGCAATGAAGACAATGATAATATAGCTAAACTTGATCATTATGGGCCGGCCCTGTGGCTTGGTGGTTAAGTGCGCGCGCTGCGATGCTGGTGGCCAGGGTTCGGATCCCGGGTGCGCATCGAGGCACCGCTTCTCCATTCATCCTGAGGCCGAGTCCCACATACAGCAACTAGAAGGATGTGCAGCTACGACATACAACTATCCACTGGGGCTTTGGGGGGAAAAAAATAAAATAAATAAAATCTTTAAAAAAATAAATAAATAAATAAACTTGATCATTAGTCTTAGGAGAAATAGCTTTCTTAATATCATTGCTTTATAAGTATATTTTATATGTGGCATCACACTAACTTTTTTTTTTTTTTTCAACTAACACCTTTGGTTTTTATTCAGCTACATAGAAACTATAATTTAAACTCAACCAATTGATGGGTAAATTATATCCCTTGTATAAACAGGGAGGTGCTTATCTGCACACTTTTTTATCGAAGGTGCGTTATTTTCCATAACTAAAGTTTATGTTGATATTTCAACTATGTTTTCACAGGAGTTTGCAGGTGAAGATACATCTGATTTGTTTTTGGAAGAAAGAGAAACAGCCCTTCGACAGGCTCAGGAAGAGAAACATAAACTTCAAATGTCTGTCCCTGGCATCCTTAATCCACATGAAATTCCAGAAGAAATGTGTGATTAAAATTAGAGGTCATGCTGTTTTGGGGTTGTTGTTTTTTTTTTTTTTTTTCTCTGCGACTCTTATTAGCGGAAGAAAACAGCATCTGGATATTTGTCGACCAAAATGATGCCAATTTGTAAATTAAAATGTCACCTAGTGGCCCTTTTTCTTATGTGTTTTTTGTATAAGAAATTTTCTGTGAAATATCCTTCCATTGTTTAAGCTTTTGTTTTGGTCATCTTTATTTAGTTTGCATGAAGTTGAAAATTAAGGCATTTTTAAAAATTTTACTTCATGCCCATTTTGTGGCTGGGATGGGGGAGGAGGCAAATTCAATTTGAACATAAACTTGTAAATTCTAATGCAAAATTATACAATTTTTCCTGTAAACAATACCAGTTTTTAATTAGGGAGCATTTTCTTTCTAGCCTGTATTTCAGTCTAGAAGAAAAGATAATGAGTAAAACAAATTGCGTTGTTAAAAGGATTATAGTGCTGCACTGTCTGAATTTAGCACCTCTTGGACTGAATCGTTTGTCTAGACTACATGTATTACAAAGTCTGTATGGCAAGTTTGCAGCAAGATCATGTGCATATCATCCCATTGTAAAGCGACTTCAAAAAATATGGGAACACAGTTAGTTATTTTTACACAGTTCTTTTTGTTTTTGTGTGTGTGTGCTGTCGCTTGTCGACAACAGCTTTTTGTTTTCCTCAATGAGGAGTGTTGCTCATTTGTGAGCCTTCATTAACTCGAAGTGAAATGGTTAAAAATATTTATCCTGTTAGAATAGGCTGCATCTTTTTAACAACTCATTAAAAAACAAACAAAACAAAACTCTGGCTTTTGAGATGACTTATACTAATTTACATTGTTTACCAAGCTGTAGTGCTTTAAGAACACTACTTAAAAAGCAAAATAAACTTGGTTTACATTTATTTTCCCTTTATTGGCTCATAATTATTCCTATGTTAATGAAAGTGGTTATTTGTGTTTGGGCATTAGGTAGCATTTTTAAGTGAAGTTTGAAACCTGTGGTCCTACAGATACCATTTCTAAGGTTATTGGGAGTAAAGGCAGCAGTTGTGTAAAATGAACATGCTCTTGAGATAACTTGCTGTTCCCGAGACACAAATCCAATCCCTCCTGTGACAGTTTGATGCGTTTTACCTTTATTTGCAATTGAAGAGCATCTTCTCTACTTGTCCCCACTGGGTAGGAGCTAAGTGTAGCAAAGATTGAAGATTAGCCTTAGAACAAGAACCCACATGGAAGAAGCTATTGCAGCTATTCTTGATTGATTATATTCTTGTAAAATGCAATCCTTAGAAGTTGTATTATCCCTTTAAGAAAGGTGGGAGGAAGGGAGAAATATGTAGAGGGCCTATAAAACATGAAAAGGGGTAGAACTAAACGAGTAGAAAAAGGAAACCAGCTTGAGTGAACCTGTTTCCAGAGGATTAAACTAGCCTAGACTAAAATCTAAGCATTTGAAATGCTTCATGTTTGTGGAGAATCAGCGATATGGTCTAACTGCTATACTCCTAATTTTATAGGTCTTGGTCATAACTGCCATCATTTCAGTAGAATGTAATCCTGCATAATTTTCTATAACGGCAAATGATAAGAATTTGAATGTATTCAAAGAGGAATATTGGAAAACTTTAAAAGTTGAGCTTTGTTAAAATCTTTGAGTCAGTCTTATTAATTATTGGTGTTTGCCTAAAAATATCTTTTGAGAGGTTTTCTTGGATCAGCCAAGAGTTGAGGTCCAGATGTTTGCTCTCTCTCAAATTCGCTATAAAGTGCATATTGTTAGTTTAGCATAGCTGTCACCATTTCCAACAGTGGTCGTCTGTGATTTTCTTATCCTCCTACAGCCCCACTGCCTACCCTCTGGACTCTTGATATGTTCTGGATGTTGCAAGAAACCAATCTTGGGCTTGAGAACCAGGATAGTCCACTTTGAATTAGAAATGATGGGCAAGTGGGGATTCAGCCACTGACAAAAGTAAATTTACACCTTGAAATTGATGATTATAGCTATGGGCTTTTAAAAGAATCATTTCTTCAAGGTTTATAAGTTGACAAATTCAAGGAAAAAGCATGAATAGATTGAACTAGAAACATGAGATAAATGTGTTTAAAGTAGATCTCATTAGAGGTATATTCTATTCTGTAGTTCAATCCTTTGCAGAAAGATGGTTTTGTGAGACTACTGAGCAAAGAGGAAATTTGACTGAAACTAGAGAAAACAATAGTGATAGCAAATTAAATCTAGGGGGGCATTTCTTGCTTAATTAAAAGTTACTCATTTGGGTCAGCATTCAGGGTACTGGACAGCAGAGAACACTGATAATTGGCCATTTCAGATGTTTGGTATAGTGCTATTTAACTCAGAAGGCAGCATCCCTTGTGAGGGAGAACTGGAATCGTCTTTTGTAGTAAGTGGGTCTGAACACTGGTCTCGGCACTCATTAGATGGGAAATTGGGACAAGTCATTTGAACTAATTTGAAAAATAGTATCACAAAGCTAAGTCCCGGGATGGTTATGAGGATGTAGGTATAAACCTTTGCCAGGGTCCAGCCCTGTGGCATAGCGGTTAAAGTGCCTGTGCTCTGCTGCTGGCAGCCTGGGTTTGGATCCCGGGCACGCACCAATGCACCACTTGTCAGGCCATGCTGTGGTGGCGTCCCATATAAAAAGTGGAGGAAGATGGGCACAGATGTTAGCCCAGGGCCAGTCTTTGTCAGCAAAAAAAAAAAAAAGGATTGGCATGGATGTTAGCTCAGGGCTGATCTTCCTCACAAAAAAAAAAACCTTTGGCAAGGTGCCTGATACCATATCTCACTAACTCTAGGATGCATTTTTTTCTTAGCATTTTAGCTTCTTTGGAATTGGGATATATCTTAAAATCCATGGTATCTTAAAATTTCTGGTGGCCAAGCAGTATCAGGGACATGTGTCCTTGCCTTTTCATGTGTGAACTTAACCATAGCTGTTTGTGTGCATTTGTTAGTTTAATTGCTGTTTAAAAGGTGTATTCCAAAGGATTGCTCAGCATCAAAACATTACTGTACAGTATATGCAAAAAGGCATACAGAAGCAGCAGGACGTAAACGTGCTATTAAGGAAGGAGATATTCAGGGCCGGCTCCGTGGCTTAGCGGTTAAGTGCGCGCGCTCTGATGCTGGCGGCCCGGGTTCGGATCCCGGGCGCGCCCCAAGACACCACTTCTCCGTCCAGCGCGAGGCCGAGTCCCACGTACAGCAACTAGAAGGATGTGAACCTATGACATACAACTATCTGCTGGGGCTTTGGGGGGAAAAAAATGAATAAATAAAATCTTAAAAAAAAAGGAAGGAGATATTCATTGTTGGAAGGATAACTACAATTCCATTTATTCTTGCAAAGTGGCAACCAAATTTTTCTTGGGACCTATAATGCAAAGACTTGTCTACAAAAGGCCAAGCAATGCAGTTTTATTCATGAGAAATTGACCAAGTGTGAACAGATGAATGAAATTTCAGAAAGTGGCTGCTGTAACCAATTCATGCATTTTGCAGGACTATCATAAATATTGTCATAGTTGGCAGTGTTTTCTCCTTCTTGGTGGTACATAAAATAAAGGTCCATCTCACAATTGATGTCATCTTAGATTTGAAAAAAAGCATTAAGTCAACCAAGTGTGAGGTCAGTCTTCACAGGCTGTCTTACCTCACTTTGAGTGGAATCTAATTTGGTAGGCTTACCTAGGATGCAGACATTTCATGGTTTGATGCCAACAGAGATAAGCAAGGACGGAGTTTGGGAAAAATATTAGGATACTGAGAGGAACTCATTGGTCAGATTTGGTAATGTATGTATGGGATTTTCCTCCCAAAAAGTTACCAGCAGAATTCATCCTGTAACAATTTGAAAGGTCTAAGTCTTTATAGAAAAGAGGTTGATAAAAAATATCAGTTACGTAGGTCAATGAACTCGTGATTAAAAGCTCGTGGACAAAAATGTCTGGATTATAAAGAGTTATTTAAAATATATTTAGTATTTATAAGTAGTAGTTTTGGTAATTGATTGTAGAGTTTCTTACCATCTCGTGATACATTCTGGGTAAATTTACAAAATTTACAATAATACCATAATATATATCTAGTTCATGTTCAGGTTCCCCCAACAGTTCCTAAGAGTGTCTTTCATGGCTTGTGTTTTTCCCAGTGGAAATCCAATTTAGGTTCATGCTTTTTGCATTTGTGGTCATTGAGTTTTTAATTTCATTGATCACTCTACTTCTTAATAAATATTTGGTTACTTTTCAGATCTGTTTTTTAAAAGAATTTCTTCTCATTTTTCACGTTTATTTAAGCATAGTTTTATATTCTATGTTGTCCATTATTCAAATTGACAAGCCCTCCCCACTGGTAGCCGTGGCTTCAGAGCCCACTTAACCATTTTGATTTAAAATTTCATTATGGGGGCCCTAGAGAATAAACCCTTACTAGCTTGCAAAGTGGTTATATATTTGAGAACATTTTTATAAATGAAGATTTGAAGGTGCTTTTTTTTTTTTTGCTCCATGTAACAAAAATGTGATAACAGTGACTTAATATAGTTTATTTTGTGCTCGTGTCAGTGAAGTCCAGAGTTAGCCAATACAGATCTCGTGAAGTGAAGCTTTATCATATCACCAGGGTTGTGGCAATTTAGGAATTTTTTCTATCCCCGGCACCTGCATTTTACCCCAAGGTCAAATATGGCTGCAGGAATATCAGCTATTCCATCTGTGTTCTAGACAGCAGGGAGGGAGAAAGAAAGCTTCCCTTTGTAAGACATGAAAGTCTCAGAAACTCAGGGTACACTTGCAAGTATATCTCCATAGCCCCACCCAACAAGAGAAGCTGAGAAATATGATCTTAAAGCTGGATGCATCGCTGCTCTAAATAAAATTGGCATTCTAGTAAAGAGGAAGGGGGAGAGTGAACTGAAGAAACTAGCAGTCTCAACCAGAAGTTCAACAACAATTAAGTGACGATAAAGGACAAAAGGCAGCTGACCGCATGGAAAAAGTAAAAGTCTTCCTTAAGCATTCAAGTACTGATAATGCCAATGAAATTGCTCCTGTGGCAGTGACAGCTGCCTTTGTCATTCACTCCCCCCAATTAGAAAAAATTCATTTATACAAGGTGGCAGACAAACTTGTTACTAATTGCTGTGTTGTGTTGATTTTGGAGATAAGTAAAGAAAAACTACTGAAACTAATATCCTGACTTTACGAATGAAAACTTTAAAACCTCCTAAACAAGAAGAGACATTACAAAGGTTGGAGGGGACAAGGCTGTGTCTAAGAGTTGGGAAAGTTCATATAAGAAACCTGTTACTTCCATTGCAGGAGGAGGTCTTTTGGAAAAATGGATTTCTAAAATTCCAGAGTCCTTTCCTTGATCCACTCCTAATTGACCTACTGCCCAAACAGTAACACTGCTCTCACCTCTCTGTTAGGGCACCCAAGGAAATTACATCTTTTCCCCAAAGTTTGTTACTTAAACTAGGCGTTTTCTTGCTGACGTGAAAGTATTTGCTCCACTTTGAAAAATCTTCCATTGTCCTCGCACCCTATGAGTATTTCTTTGGAGCCTATTGCAGGTCAACATGCACTTAATTTATTAAGTCTCTCTTATTCTGTTAGCCTATTAGAACAAGACCAGAGTTTTATGCAAGCTGGGATACACTATGTTTTGTACTCTAGTAGGACATGCGTAAGAGATCCAGCCTGAACATTAATTCTCTGTACTTGATACCCTGACTGAAGTCCCTGACCCAGAAGGTCCTTTCCCTACAACAGGAAAAGAAACTAGGCCTCCCATGCTTTGGTCTCAATATACTAATAAGATCAGACACACAAAATGAGCTCAGACTTACTCAATATGCTCAATCAGTTAAGAGCACACTATTCTTAGCTTTTAACAGAAGTGGTGTACTTCACCTTGTTTTTCAGACTATTGGTAATGGTCCACAAGAAATCCTTTTGTTCCCAAGTCTACCTTGTCTGGGTTTTCATCTTCATCAGGGACACTTTTACAGGTGGAACCAATGTCCTAAGCTTTGAGGTTGGCCTACTTGCCCTTTGGGTTGCCTTAAGCATTACAAATAGTTTAAATTTAAAAAACTTGTTTTTAAAAAGATTCTCAGAGCAGAAATAATTAATCAATTATTAGCCTATAGGAAGAAAATTTTCTGCTTCTGATGGTGTTTGCAACTAGTTCATGAGTGAGCTGTCAAGAGGCTACAATGTTAAAAATAGAAGAGACCATGTAACTACTTAGACACCATCTGCATAGCCACAAAAAAATCATCCTGATAGATGTTAGAAGCTAGATTGCTCCTCCAGGTACTCTTGGTCAGTAATCCTTGTTCATTGAGGTGCTGTGCAGTAAATCGCCCTTCTCCATAGTATTGACACATTTTGTACTCCACAGAGCCTTAGCTGACTAGTTACATTGCTTGCACTGAACAAGGCTCTGCTTTGTCTCAAAAATCTCTGCTTTCTGACAGCCAAGGTAAAGAAAAAAGGGCTCTCAGAAACAGTTTTTTTTTAACCACAGAGTTCATTTTTAACTCTCAGCAATGCAAGCACTAACCCCAAAGCTTGTATTAATTTAAAACACATATTTGTTTATATACTTGCATGAAGTTATAACATATCTAGTGTAGGAAATGGTATTCATAAATTGTATCTGTTGATATTCAGCTAAGTTGTAAATTAATTCACTAGTTTATTGTTTGCTTCTCTGCTTTCTTAACTCTTCAAAGCTAAATATACTCAGAATTACCTCTGAAGCAGTTTCATTTTTGTCTCCATGAAGCAGCTGTATGAAGTTTTTATTAAAGGGACTTTCAGAATTTTTCTGAATTCAGTCAGCACAAAATATGTTGATGATTAATATTGATGAATTTCCTGGATTCCATGGAATCATAACTTTTGAATAGCTACAGAGTTACTTAATAGATATAAAGTCACAACCTCAGGAAAGATTCATAGATTTTGGTAAGTCAGTCTGAACTATACTGTAAATTTCTCAGGCTGCCTTTGCAAAACAAATTTGCGAATGTGCCTGGATTGTCATCTACTCCATCAAGGTGACTTATTTCAGAATATCCATGGAATTTTGGAGATAAGAATTTCAGAATAATCTTGAAAAATATGCATTCAAACAGCAGAGCCCAGCTATGGTTTTGTGAAAGCATATTGTTTTTCATGAAACTTCTGAAACAGAGGCTGAAAGCCATGAGATAAGTTTGAAAAATGCAATTTCTCTTCAACCTCACCTGTAAAAGTTCCTCACGGTGTGGTCCGGGGCCGCCTTTCACTCCTCGATCCACCCAGGTAGTCTCACCACTCTCTGGTTTCAAATACAATCTAAATGTTGTCTTTTCAAATTTTCATCTCCTGCTGAGACCTCTTTTTTGCCTTCCAGGCCCATGTACCTTAGTATCTTAAGCTCAGTCTGGTAGAAACTGAACTTTGCCCACCCTACCCCTATAACATTCAAAACAACCTGGTTCTCCTTCAGAGTTCCTTTTCTCAATAGCACCAACACCCGTCATTCAGTTTTCATGCAAGAAACCTGGGCATCATCTTTGACATCTCCCCTACACTCACATATCCAATCACCAAGTTTATTCAAGTCTACTTTCAGAATAGATCTGAAATTGATTTACTTCTCTTCTTCCACTGCCATCAACCTAAGTCTAAGCCACCATCATCTTTCCTGAACTTCTGAAATAGCCTCCTAGTAGGTCTCACTTTTAGCCATTCATATTCCTCCCCAATCCATTCTCTCCCTCGTTACTCAGTGTGGTCTGGGAACTGTGGTAGGCACATCACCTGGGAATCTCAGGCCCCAGCTCAGACCTATTGAATCAGAAATTGTATTTTAAGAATCAACCAGAAAGCTATTAGAAATAATCAAGAACCACAGCAAAGTTGAGGGTACAAAATCAACTTACAAAATCAGTTGCATTTCTATACACTAATAACAAACTAGCAGAGAAGTCAAGAATACAATTTGATTTACAATTGCAACAAGAAAAAATATATGAAGTCAATTCTGACTCCTAGTGACCCTGTATACACTGAAAACTATAAGACATTATTGAAAGAAATCGAAGAAGACATAAAGAAATGGAAAGATATTCCATGCTCATGTATTGGAAGAGTAAACACGGTTAAAATGTCCATATCAGCTAAAGCAATCTAGAGACTCAATGCAATCCCATTCAGAATCCCAAGGACATTCTTCACGGAAACAGAACAAAGAATCCTAAAATTCATATCGGGCAACAAAAGACCCTGAAGAACTAAACCAATCCTGAGGAAAAAGAACAAAGCTGGAGGCATCACAATCCCTGACTTCAAATATACTACAAAGCTATAGTAATCAAAACAGCATGGTACTGGTACAAAAACAGACACACAGATCAATGGAACAGAATTGAAAGCCCAGAAATAAAACCACACATCTATGGATAGCTAATCTTCAACAAAAAGCCAGGAACATACAATGGAGAAAGGACAGTCTCTTAAATAAATGGTGTTGGGAAAACTGGACAGCCACATGCGAAAGAAAAAAAGTAGACCATTATCTTACACCATACACAAAAATTAACTCAAAATGGATTAAAAACTTGAAAGTAAGACCTGAAACCAGAGAACTCCTAGAGGAAAATATAGGCAGTACACTCTTTGACATCAGTCTTAGCAGGATCTTTTCGAATACCATGTCTACTCAGGAATGGGAAGCAAAAGAAAAAATAAGACTAAAGAGCTTCTGCAAGGCAAAGGATACCATGAACAAAATGAAGAGCCAACCCACCAACTGGGAGAAAATATTTGCAAATTATATGTCTGACAAGGGATTAATTTCCAAAATATGTAAAGAACTCATATGACTCAACAACAAAAAACAACTCGATCAAAAAATGAGCAGAGGATATGAACAGACATTTTTGCAAAGAAGATATACAGATGGCCAATAGACACATGAAAAGATGTTCAACATCACTAATTATGGGCTGGCCGGGCGGTGGAGCAGTTAAGTGCGCACACTCTGCTTCTGCGGCCCGGGGTTTGCAGGTTTGGATCCCGGGTGTGCACCGATGCACTGCTTGTCAAGCCATGCTGTGGCAGCGTCCCATATAAAGTAGAGGAAGATGGGCACAGATGTTAGCCCAGGGCCAATCTTCCTCAGCAAAAAAGAGGAGGGTTGGCATTGGATGTTAGCTCAGGGCTGATCTTCCTCACCAAAATAAATAAATAAATAAATTAAAAAAAAAAATCACTAATTATGAGGGAAATGCAAATCAAAACTACAGGGAGCTATCACCTTACACCTGTTGGAATGGCTATAATTACCAAGACAAAAAATAACAAATGTTGGAAAGGATGTGGAGAAAAGGGAACTCTCATATGCTGCTGGTGGGAATGCAAACTGGTACAGCAACTATGGAAAACACTATGGAGATGTCTCAAAAAATTAAAAATTTTAGAAATATCATACGATCCAGCTATCCCACTACTGGGTATTTATCCAAAGAACTTGAAATCAACAATTCAAAGAGACTTATGCACCCTTATGATCATTGCAGCATTATTCACAATAGCCAAGAGGGGGAAGCAACCCAAGTGCCCATCAACTGATGAATGGATAAAGAAGATGTGGTATATATATACAATGGAATACTACTCAGCCATAAAAAAGACAAAATCGTCCCATTTGCAACAACATAGATGGACCTTGAAGGTATAATGTTAATGATTTTACTCATATGTGGAAGATAAACAAACACATGGATAGAGAGAACAGATTAGTGGTTACCAGAGGGGAGGGGAGTGAGGAGGTGGGCAAAAGGGGTAAAGGGGCACATATGTACGGTGATGGATAAAAACTAGACTATTGCTGGGGAGCACAGAGCAGTCTACACAGAAACTGATATATAATAATGTACACCTGAAATTATACTGTTATAAACCAATATGACCTCAATAAAATAAAAAATAATAATAATCAAAAAAGGACTTGTATTTTAAAAAATCTCTACATTATTCCTATGCACATTAAAGGATCTTTTCCAAATGCAAATATGATTGTGTTATTTCCCTGCTTACAACCTTCACAATTATGGATTTACTCTTAGGATAAATATCAAAATCCCTAATATGAATATTAGCAATTCTCTGTAATAGTGATTTTCCAATGCTTTTGCTCAAAGTCGCCTAAAGTAATTTTGAAAAATTATATACTGCTTGCAAATTTTAATTTTGTTATTTAACATTTTTATCATGATTTTAATGCAATGGTTGCAAAGGATACATTTTTAAGCATAATGTATTTGTATATATGCTTTATTTTTTTGACAAATCTTTGGAATAGCCAACTTAGCTTATTAACTTAGTGGAAATGTCCACAATGTTACTTAATTGGAAGCTACTTAGTCCTCATTATCAAATCAGATTACTGCCTCTTAGAAAAAGTCTGATTTTGTTTTTTTAATTCAAATAAACATGCATTCATATTTTAAATAAACATGCATATCTCTGGCCACTTTCTCACTTCTCACTTCTGAATTCAAAAAGGGAGAGAAAGATAGATACAGAGACAGAGATGATAGGCACAAAAACTTACCAAGAGCTTGTCACCAGCATGATAAAGGTACAACCCCCCTCTTCCAAAACTCTCTTTGCTTTGCTCACAAGGGACTCGCAGGAACTATGCCTTCTGGAATTGTCCCTTGAAAATTTTTACAACATGGGGCAACAGAATGGGTGAGAGGCATGACTTTCTTTTGTAAAGTGGGAGATGGGATATATGAAAAGGAAGTGAGAGTTAAACTGACAAATGGCTGAAACATTTGGGGGCAGATCACTGTTAACAGAGTCCATGTTGAAGTTGATTCCCTTAACGGTACTTAAAAAGTATCCGGAGGGCCGGCCCAGTGGTGTAGTGGTTAAGTTCAGGCACTCCGCTGTGGCAGCCCGGGGTTCACGGATTTGGATCCAGGGCGCAGACGAACACACCGCTTGTCAAGCCATGCTGTGGTGGCATCCCACATAAAGTAGACGAAGATGGGCACAGATGTTAGCCCAGGGCCAATCTTCCTCAGCAAAAAAAGAGGAGGATTGGCAACGGATGTTAGCTCAGGGCTAATCTTCCTCACACACACACACAGAAAAGTATCTGGACAAGTGCTTGTGTACCCACAAGGGGGCAGGCAGTCCAATGTGAAGACTGCTGGTCTTCAACATCCAGCATGATTCAAGCCACACCCATTCCCTTTCCAAGTTTGTCTTGCACTTAGAGGAAAATTTAACATGAAGCTCATGAAATTTAAGCTCCGGGGCCCCTGTCTTAGATGATCTCCTTCCAAGATCCTTCAGGGTCTTGTGTGATATTTGTAGTATTTGCCAATTTTTAAAATTTTTGATTGTTATGATTTTCATTCTGAATAAGTATTCACTTTTGCATGTAATTTTATATTTGCCGTTTTGTACATAACACAGAACCTGAATCCACCCCTACTCCCACCATTTTGTATTTACTTATTTTCCTTTAGTCACACTGTTACTTTGGGGGTGGGATCATATGGTAGATCTGTTTTTAATCTTTTGAGGAACCTCCATACTGTTTTCCACAGTGGCTGAACCTATTTACATTCCCACCAACAGCATACAAGCATTCTCTTTTCTCTACATCCTTGCCAACACTTATCTCTTGTCTTTTTGACAATAGCCATTTTAATTGGTGTGAGGTGATATCTCATTGTGGTTTCTATTTACGTTTCCCTGATGATTAGTGATGCTGAGCATGTTGTCATGCACCTGTTGGCTATTTGGATGTTTTCTTTAGAAAAATGTCTATTAAATTCCTCTGCCTATTATTTTGCTGTCGTTACTGAGTTGTATGAGTTCTTTATATTTGGATATTAACCTCTTCTCCCATATATGGTTTGCAAAAATTTTCTCCCGTTCTGTAGTTGCCTTTTCATTTTGTTGATTGTTTCTCTTGCTGTGCAGAAACTTTTAAGTTTGACGTAGTTCAATTTGTTGATTTTTGCGTTTGTCGTTTGTGCTTTTGGTGTCATTTAAATGACTAATTTACGGGCAGGCCCAGTGGCGCAGCAGTTAAGTGCGCGCGCTCCGCTTCGGAGGCCCAGGGTTCAGAGGCCCGGATCCCAGGCTCGCCCCATAGCACTGCTTATCAAGCCATGCTGTGGCGGCGTCCCATAGAAAGTAGAGGAAGATGGGCACGGATGTCAGCCCAGGGCTGATCTTCCTCACCAAAAAGCAAACAAACAAAACAATAAATGACTAATTTAAAAAAGAAAATAGAAGATATCAGATGCATTGCACGTAATAAGGATAAATTGAAACTTTTCTTTCAGTTATATATATATATAGATTACATATCTGTGTGTGTGTGTGGTCTGTGTGCAAGATGTATGGGAGGGTAACCACATGTCCTGGTTTGCCTGGGAAAGTCCTAGTTTATGCCTGTTAATCCAGGGTAATTTTCAATAGTGCTCTCTTTCAGTCTAAAAGGTGTCCTGGGGCCGGTCCCGTGGCTTAGTGGTTAAGTGCGCGCGCTCCGCTGCTGGCGGCCCGGGTTCGGATCCCAGGCCTGCACTGACGCACCGCTTCTCCGGCCATGCTGAGGCCGCGTCCCATGTACAGCAACTAGAAGGATGTGCATCTGTGACATACAACTATCTACTGGGGCTGTGTGTGGGGGGGGAAATTTAAAAAAAAAAATTTATAAAATAAATAAATAAATAAAAAGTGTCCTGGTTTAGGATAATAAATTATATGGTCAATCTGATTCTAGGTCTTGATGTAAATTTATCATGGATTGTAGGTAAAAAAAAAAAAAAGAGTATGAAAAACCCTGGCTTGGATGACATCTGAAGTACCATTCTTTTCAAACACCTACAGGATTGTATCAGTATCCCATTGACCTAAATGCAGAGGAAGTCCACATATCAAATGCTATGCAATAAAATCTCCTACATAATCATGATTTATATTTACACATTTATTCATTATATGTATATTTTCTAACATGAATAATAGCTGCCATTTATTGAGCACTCACAATATGCTAATTATCATGCTAAATTTTTTACGTACTGTTTGATACCTTTTAAAAAAACATATGCCATTACTTATAACATACTTCTAGATTATTAATACTATGCAGAGTCTATTTTAGTGACTACATGATATTTCTTTGCATGGGCACATTATATTTTACTCTAATTTCCTTACTAGTAGGAATTTAGATCGTTGCTGATTTTTTACTATTTAAACAAAGCTTTGGGGGCTGGCCCCGTGGCGTAGCGGTTAAGTGCACGTGCTCTGCTGCTGGCGGCACGGGTTTGGATCCCAGGCACACACCGATGCACCGCTTGTCAAGCCATGCTGTGGCGGCGTCCCGTATAAAGTGGAGGAAGATGGGCATGGATGTTAGCCCAGGGCCAGTCTTCCTCAGCAAAAAAAGAGGAGGATTGGCATGGATGTTAGCTCAGGGCTGGGCTTCTGTACAAAAAAAAAAAAAAAAAAACTTTGATGAGCATTCTTGTAAGTCTTAGTTTGGTAATTGTCCTTAGATTAACTACTAGACATGGAATTTTTAGGTCAAAGCATATATAAAAATTAAAGATTTTAATACACACTGCCAAGTTTCCAGAAAAGCTGAGCCAATTTTATATTCTCACTAATATTTTATTATAATGAGCTATCAATTATTATTAAAGAATTCCTTTCATGGTGTTGAATGAGGTTGAATTTTTTTTTAATGCTTCCAATTTATGCCAGATTATTTTTTTTGGTCCTATATTGGTTTTTGTATTTATTCATACAAGTAGAACAGTATTTTCTTTTTTTGTGTGTGTGAGGAAGATCGGCCCTGAGCTAACATCTGCCAATCCTCCTCTTTTTTTGCTGAGGAAGACTGGCCCTGGGCTAACATCCATGCCCATCTTCCTCCACTTTATATGGGACGCCGCCACAGCATGGCCTGACAAACAGTGCGTTGGTGCACGCCCGGGATCCGAACTGGCGAACCCTGGGCTGCCGCAGCAGAACGCGCACACTTAACTGCTTGTGCCACCAGGCCGGCCCTAGAATAGTATTTTCAATGTTAGAACATTTTCCTCAGTTTGTCTTTTTTTTTTTTTTTAAGATTTTATTTATTTATTTATTTTGCCCCCAAAGCCCCAGTAGATTGCTGTATGCCATAGCTGCACATCCTTCTAGTTGCTGCATGTGGGACACGGCCTCAGCATGGCTGGAGAAGCAGTGCGTTGGTGCGTGCCTGGGATCCGAACCCGTGCTGCCAGCAGCTGAGCACGCGCACTTAACCGCTAAGCCGCGGGGCTGGCCCCTCAGTTTGTCTTTATTTCAATTTTATCTATAGCGGTTAGGTATACAGAATTTTTTGTGTGTATGTGAGGAAGATCAGCCCTGAGCTAACATCCATGCCAATCTTCCTCTTTTTGCTGAGGAAGACTGGCCCTGGGCTAACATCCGTGCCCATCTTCCTCTGCTTTATATGGGACGCCGCCACAGCATGGCCTGACAAGCGGTGCATCGGTGCGCCCCCGGGATCTGAACCCCGGGCTTCGAGCAGCAGAGCACTCACACTTAACCGCTACGCCACGGGCCGGCCCCAGAATTTTTTTAATGTAGTCAAGTCTATCAATTTATGGATTCTACTTTTCATGTCATGCCTAGAGTAAAGGCCTTCTACAACCTAAGATTATGTAATATTCCCCTATTAGTACCCTTACAGTTTAATTCTACATTTTTGGTAAATGATGTGAGATAGGAAACAATTTTTTTCCCCAAATGACTAAGTAGTTTTCCCAATATCACTTAAGCTATCTTTATAATAAAATCTTATATACATATTCTGTTTCTGGATTTTCTATTTAGTTTTGTTTTTCTATTCCTGTGTACATATTGCCGTTGTATGCTTTATTTTTCATCTTAGTATTTATTACTTCCTGGTCAATACAGACAAATTTGTGGTGGGAAAATTTGCGTGTGACAATTTAAACACCAAATGACTCAAGAAGCATCTTTGACATGAATTCTACCTTTATATGAATCTTCATATGGATTTTTTGTTGTAACTTTCCTGGTGTCCTGCTTCCCACTTAACTTGCCTTGGCTCCTTATGCTAAAGAGAAGAAAAAGAAAACCTCCAGAAGTGTGGTCTTGCTGAGTTCATTGACTAAAATTCCCTGTCTCCCTTGCTTCCATTCATCCATCCAACTCCACACAACAAACACAAACCAGGGATGGCATTTGAGAAACATTTTTGGCTTTTAATTCTTATGAAAGCAGTAGCTTGAAGGAATCGATATTAAGCTTCTAACAGAATCAGAGGAAGTAAAAAAAGAGAAACGGTCTCATATCTGTGGAAGCTCAAGAAAACTTTGGCTATGCTACATGAAGAAAATATTTCTTTATTTAGGCTTCAATTAAGGAAAAGAATGTACAGAGAAAGAAAGCAAAAAGGCATAAAGTGAGAGCATGAAGGGTAAAAGTAAAATTAAGACAAAAGTTGTAGGAATGGAGAGATGGGAGGAGAGGGAACAGGTTGACCATACAGCAAATTCTAGGGTGTATGTTAATTCGTGGTAAAGTTTAATTCATGGAACATACTCTGCTGTTCACTTTGTTTGTGCTAAATAATTTAAAAACTGTCATAAATGATCTTCAAAATGTTGATCAGCAGTTAGATATACTTATTAAACTTTCAGTTGTTTTATACCCCTACTGAACGCTCCATTATTTTTATCTTGCAGTGGCTGGTGCCAGGGCAACATCTCCTAATAAGGCCAGATGAAATAAAACTGAAGTCTTGTTCCCTGAATCACAGATGAAATTTGACATATATCAGTCTGTTTTGGACACCAACCAAATGGAGTAATTTCTAGGGGGCAGACCCTGTGGCACAGTGGATAAATCCAGCGTGCTCTGCTTTGGTGCTCAGGCACGGACCTATACCATTGTCAGCCATGCTGAGATGTGATCCACATACAAAATAGAGGAAGATCGTCACAGATGTTAGCTCAGGGCTAATCTTCCTCAAGCAAAAGAAAAAAAAAGAGGAAGATTGGCAACAGGTGTTAGCTCAGGGTGACTCTTCCTCACCAAAAGAAAAAAATGGAGTAATTTCTAGAAGTATCTGACATAATAACCTAGTCTTCTAGCATGGATTGAGGGGCAGAATTACAGCTAGGCACCACATCTTTATATAAAAGGGTAGTAAAATTTAGTTTTATATTCTGCCTTATTCCAAATTTAAGTAACCAAATATAGCTCTGCTTCATAATATATAAAGGCAACCAATTTATAGAAAATAGGTTTTTGTTGTTAGTGCTGTCAAGTCAATTCCAACTCCTAGTGACTCTGTATATAGCAGAGCGGAACCCTTTTTGCGCCATCCTCTCACCTTCCTGAGCTATATCAGCCAATGCTACGCTACTATTCAAAGGGTTTTCATGGCCAATTTTTTGGGAAGTGGGTGACCAGGTCCTTCTTCCTAGTCTGTCTTAGTCTGGAAGCTCCACTGAAACCTGTCTGTCCACCATGGGTAACCCTGCTGGTGTTTGAAATACCAATGGCATAGCTTTTAGCATCACAGCAACACAGCTGCTACAGTATGATGACAGGTGGTGTGGTTCGCCGACCAGGAAACAAACCTGGGCCTCAGCGGTGATTTCGCCAAATTTTAACCACTAGACCATCAGGGCTGGCTAGAAAATAGGTAAAATACATCAATTAGTTCAGAACATTTATACTGAAGAATTCTTCATAATTTAGAATCTCAGTTTTTAAGGAAAGCACCTAGGAGGCATCTACTCCAATCTCCCTTCTGTGACATTCTAGCTAACTGGTCATCTAGCCACTATACCACCATTGCATGGCTATTAATACTAATGCATTAATCTGCTGGCACTGTGTAGCACGGGGGCAAGTGGTGATCTTTGATCACTAAATTGACGAGATTCCTGGGAGAAACATTTCTAATATCTGTCTTGAATGAAATAAAGTGAGAGCAGTTTTCAAAATACTACAAGTTTGATGGTTCTAAAGTGTTTATGAGGCCATTTTTATTGGACCCCCTCCTCTTGGCCTGGGTCTCCTCTGACCCAACTATAACCATAATTTGGTGTTTCTGTTACTTAACTCTTTCAGCATTTAGAATTCCTAATAAGGGGCTGGAGGGAAACAGGAAGCAGAAGCATAAGAAGGTGGAGAGGAACATGGAAGGAGATGAAAGAGATGAAAGAGATTAAGGGTGAAACATGAGGACAAAGTAAGCAACCGGAAGATATAGGAATTTGGTCTTTTTGTGCTCCTAGTGTGTACAGTGATTAATTAGTATGTAGCATTAGAAGAAACTTTATTCTTGTTAATTGTATATATTAGACAGCTAAACAAGTGATGAGATGACAATTTGGTCTGGCCCTGGTGAACAGTATATTGAAATTAATATGCTTAATTAGACTGAACCTCAGTGAGGACTATATATCAATAAATTACATGTTAATTACCCTTAAGTTTCATGAGATTAGAACCATGCATTTGATGAGCTTTCAAGAGGTTTTGATGTGATAACAAACAACCCCAAGTCTCAATGGCTTATGATATATTTCTCACTCAAGTTACAATCAGGTGCAACTCTACTCCATGTGTCTTTGTTTTTCTGCAACTCAGACTGAGGGAGGATCCCCTATCTCAGTCTCATGGGAGAGGGAAAAGAGCAATGGCAGAACTATATGATTGGTGGCTCCTAAAGCTTCTACTTGGACTTGGCCTAAATCACTGCATTCTATTGGCCACAGCAAGTCACATGCCAATGCTGCCATCAACAGGGAGAGGAGTTATACTCCTCCCATAGATATGCAGTGCAAGTCACATAGAAAGGGCAGGGAGGAATAATTCTTTGGGGGGGCGGAGTGGGGTAGGGAATAATCGAGAACAATAATGCAGTTTATAATAGCAGTGTGTTGACATCAGTTTGCTAAATGAAGTTTTTTCAATATGCTATTGAATAGCATATTGAGTTTTTTCAAAATACAATTATGTATCTACTATGTGCCAGACGCCTGAGATACAGATTAAACAAGACATACTTCCTGCAGTTGACAAACTCTCATTTCAATGAGGAAGGCAGATATGGGAAGAGACAAGATGCAAAAAGGATATGAACAAAATATTATGGGAGCTACACGAACTCTACTGGAGATATGTTTCCCAAAGGAAGTGACATATAAATGCATCATTTGCTTGCAATTTAAAATGAGGAAACATTTTTCACTACTAGAAAAATTAATTTGGCATATATTCTTCTGATGGTGAATAGATATAGTGAGATTTAGCAATAGCACTGTAGTACTTAGGTTTTTAAACTGGTTGTGATTGCATAACTTACAATGAAAGTTTCTTGCTTGATTTATAACTTCAGGTTTATTTTTCCCGTTTAGAAACGTGGCCTAGGGCCAGCCCCAGTGGCCTAGTGGTTAAGTTCGGTGCGCTCTGCTTCGGTGGCCCGGGGTTCGGTTTCCGGGTGCCAACCAACACCACTCATCAGTGGACATGTGGCGGCAGCCCACATACAAAATAGAGGAAGACTGGTGACAGATGTTAGCTCAGCGCGAATCTTCCTCAGTAAAAAAAAAAATGTGGCCTAAAACTTTATATTTCATAGTAATATCAATTATTATTCTACCATTAGATGATCAAGAATATTTCAAATAATAGTTTGGATGACAGAGTCAGGCTCAAAACAAAATCTTGCCAAATAAGGTGAACGAAATGAAATTAAACAAAAATTTCAATTTTTCACTCACCTGGCAAAAATTAAAAAAGACTACATCTTGTATAGTCAAGATATAAAGGGGCCGGCCCCATGGCTTAGTGGTTAAGTGCGCGCGCTCCGCTACTGGCAGCCCAGGGTTCGGATCCCGGGTGCGCACCGTCGTACTGCTTCTCTGGCCATGCTGAGGCTGCGTCCCACATACATCAACTAGAAGGATGTGCAGCTATGACATACAACTATCTACTGGGGCTTTGGGGGGAAAAAAATAAATAAATAAAATCTTTAAAAAAACAAAAAAAAGATATAAGGAAATGGGAACTCTCATCACTGCTAATAGGAGTATAAAATGATACAACCTTAATGCATTCATTAATTCAACAAATATTTAATGAGTGCTTACAATGTGCTCAGGATACAACAAAGAACAAAACAAAGGTCCGGCTCTCATGGAGCTTATATTCTAGTGGGAGGAGAAGATAAACAATAATCAAATATACTCATAACATAGGTATATTTGGGTATATATATAACATGGGTATAGTGGGTAACCGTGTGGGTAATATCCTACAGAAGGTGGTCAGGGAAGGCTTCTCTGATAAGGCAATATTTGAGTAGGAAGTTAGGAAGCAAGCCATGTGATTACCTGGGGAAAGAGCATTCAAGGGAGAGGGAGTAGTGAGTGTAAAAGTCCACAGATGGAACATCCTTGATGTATTAGAGCAAGGTTTCTCAACCTTAACACAATTGACATTTTGGGCAGGATTGTTCTTTGTTGTGGAGGCCGTCCTGTGCATTGTAAGATATTTAGCAGCATCCCTGGCCTCTACCTACCAGATGTCAGTAGCACCCCCCACCCCCCACCCCGTTGTGACAATCAAAAATGTCTTGAGACACTGATAAATGTCCCCTTGGGTGAAAACGCCTCCAGCTGAAAATTACTGTTAGAGGAACAACAAGGGAGTTAGTGGGGCTAAGGTGGAATGAGTGAGGAGGAAATGGAGGAGAACTAAGGTGAGAGAGGGGATGGAGGGTCAGCTCACTTAAGGACTTAAAGGTCATGGCAAGGACCATACATTTTATTCTGAGTAAAAACAGAAGCCATTGGAGGTTTTGATCAGAAAAGTGACATATTCAATTTATAATCCAGGCTTGAAGTGATTTTGGCTTGTACTTGGGTGGGAGTAGTGAGAAGTGGCCAGATTCTGGATATAGTTTGAAAGCTGAGCCCACAGGATTTGCATTATAGATGGAGCATGAGAGAAAGAGGGGTCAAGATTTTTGGTCTAAGCAACTGTTTTTTTATTTTTTTTATCTTTATTTTTATTTATTTATTTCCCCCAAAGCCCCAGTAGATAGTTGTATGTCATAGTTGCACATCCTTCTAGTTGCTGTATGTGGGACGCGGCCTCAGCATGGCCGGAGAAGCGGTGCGTTGGTGCGCGTCCAGGATCCAAACCCGGGCCGCCAGCAGCGGAGCTCGTGCACTTAACCTCTAAGCCACAGGGCCGGCCCGGTCTAAACAACTGTTTAGATGAAGTTGCCACTTACCAAAATGGGGTAGACTAGAAAAGGAGCAGCTTTGGCTGAGATAATCAAAAGTTGAAATTTGAACCTGTGAAGTCTGAAATACTCATTAGGTAAGTGGAGATTTCAAGTCAACATTTAGATTCAGGTGAGAGGATGGGTTGGAGATACGAATTTAGTAGTTGTTAGGTGGTATTTAAAACCGTGGGCCTGGACGCGACCTCCTAGGAAGTAAACAAGAAGAGACTGAGCACTGAGCTCTGGGCACTGGGCAGCCCAGTGTTCAGAGATGAAAAGCCAACAGAGGAACTAGAGAACAAACATCCAGGACACAAGGGTCCATTTGAAGATGGTCATATCCAATAACTCCATTTCTACTAATCCTAAGAGAATAAATGAAACAGGACACAGAGATGTACACATCAGAGTGTTTATTGTGGTGTTGCTTAAGAGGGGAAACTCGGAGACAACTTAAAAGTTCATCAGCTGGGTCCAGTTTAATGAAATTATTGTGAATCTATACAAGGAAATGCTATACTAAGGACAATAAAAGTGATATGTACCTATATACGTTAATATTAAAAAATACTTGTTAATACTTGTCTCATTTAAACATTTATTCCCATTTTAATAAAAAAGATTTACATGCCTATTAAAGAATGAAAGGACATATATTAAGATGTTGATAGCATTTATAATTGGGTTTGGGATAATGGTGAATATTTAGTGTCTTCATATTTTTCTGTAGTTTTTACAATAAGTAATATTACTTCTATAAACAGAAAAGAGGTTGCAATAATAGGAAATAATTGCAAAATATTGCAAGTAGGTAAAAAAAATTGCACAAACATAAGGAGAGATTTGGCTATCAGCAAGACGTGAAAAAGAGCTAAATATTTTAATTAAGTATAGTTTGGAGTCGCCATATATTATGTGGCTACATTAATTGAAGTATATTGTCCAGAACAAAAGAGATCATAATTGTATGCTACTCTGTGCTGTCAGGCTAAATTTCTAGATACCATATTTAATGAAAACATTTCTATTCTCTAGACAAGGCTTAATTTCTCAATCAGGATCATGTACAGACCTGAAACTGTATTACATGAGGAAGAGGTAAAAGAGCTCTGGATGTTCTGGGCCAAAGAAAAGTCAGTCACAATGGAAACCAGACTTCCTGCTTTCAAATATAGGAATGGGATTAAACCTGACTATACTGTTTCTCATAGGGTCAGACAAGGATCACCTGCATCAGAATTACCTGGCATTCTAGTTAAAATAGTTGATTTCTGGTCCTAACTCAGGCTTACAGAATCAGAATCTCTGGGAACTAGGCAAGGAATATGATTTTTTTTTCCTTTAAAAACAAGGTACTCCAAGCTATTCTTATGAGAACGAAAGTTTAAGAATTACTGCAAATAATTTGAGAGTAACTCAACAGATAGCAGAAATTGAGGCAATTTTTTCTCTCTCAAATAATAGATCACACTTAATTCTGTTCTTATTATGAGTCAAACGCTGTTCTACACACTTCATCTGTATTAACTCATTTAATCCTTACAACTCTGAGGTAGAGACTATCATTACCCTCATTTTATAGTTAAAGAAACTCAGGCATGGGGGCCAGCCCAGTGGTGTAGTAGTTAAGTTCACGTGCTCCACTTCAGTGGCCTGGGGTTTGCAGGTTTGGATCCTGGGTGCAGACCTATGCGCTGCTTACCAAGCCATGCTGTGGCAGATGTCTCACATAAAATAGAGGAGGATGGGCACAGATGTTAGCTCAGGGCCAATCTTCCTCAGCAAAAAGGGAAGGATTGGCAACAGATGTTAGCTCAGGGCTAATCTTTCTCACCAAAAAAAACTAAATAAAGAAAGAAAGAAACTGAGAAATGGAGAGATTAAGTAACTTGATCAAGGTCACACAGTGGTAGTTACACAAAAAATTCTTTAGATGGAATGAACCTCCTCTGGTCTGTAACTTTAGGAATACAAGTTAAGGATGAAACCCTGTGAATGTCTGGAGAATCTTTATGCCTCAATTAGGCAGCAATGCAGATATTTCAGAGCAGTGGTTTTCAGACTAGGGTACACATACTGGGTTATGTGAACACTTTCCAAAGGACCACAAACATGGAAAGCTTTAAGGGCATCAATTTCTTTATAATTTTATTTATTTATTTATTTATTTTCCCCCAAAGCCCCAGCAGATAGTTGTATGTCATAGTTGCACATCCTTCTAGTTGAAGTATGTGGGACGCGGCCTCAGCATGGCCGGAGAAGCAGTGCATCGGTGCGCCCCCGGGATCCGAACCCGGGCCGCCAGCAGCGGAGCGCGCGCACTTAACCACTAAGCCACCGGGCCGGCCCAGGGCATCAATTTCTAAATCTTCAACTTCCATGTTTCCAAATTCATTACTATAAGGCATTGCCCCAATGTGTAAAAACCTAGGGATGGGTGGGGAACAAAGGGACAATTAAATGATTGGTTTTGGAAAAGTCTCCTTTAGGATTAAATCACTACATACTTTTACAGGATCTTTTTTCCCTGTTATACATTTTTTTTTGTTAAAAAGTCAAACACTGGCCTATAATCAGATAATATGTCGGTTGGGCCAGTCAGTGACTTACCTCTTTCATTCCCAACTCTCAAAGAATGAATAGCTCTTCAGAGTGACGCTTGTAAGCAAAGAAAGCCTCAAACACTAAAAATGGCTCCTCCCCACCCCATATTTAAAGGTAAGCAAGTTTTTCTTCAGCTATTCTATTACTTATTTCTAAGACATGCCATTGGCTGGAAGGAAAAGCACAGTGAATAGCAGAAGCAGTATATTTGTTGGTGATGCTGATTCTTTATAATTTTGGGGGGATTATCACATATAATAAATAAAAGCAAGGTTAAATATTTTACAGAATTTCTCTCAGGTAAGGTATACATAAATCAATAAGGTAATTACAACTTATTTGTCAAATCATATAACATCTTTATTCAAATTATAGTCAATTCTCATCTTATTTCATCTTATTAAATGCTTTATTTTCTACTTCCATTAACAAAAAATAAAATTATATGTTAGTTACCGGACCAATTAGATTTTAGCAATATATTCTTTTCTGTTTCACTAAATATATAGGAACAGTTTGATCATGAACTCTGACAAAACTAATGTATTTATTTCTGATTTTTACATACATTCTTAATAGTCTCCAAAACCCAACACCAGAATTTGATAGATGCAAACATATGCATTTGCTGAAGGCATACCATATCATTTTTCTCATTTTATAAACTTATAATGGAACAGTATTTTATTGCATAGTTTATGAAAAAATTTACATGTCATTTGACTTTACTACTTTAATAATCTACCTTGTAAGATGTATTCTAAAGTGTATTTCACAGTGGTTTTGCTAATATTCCTCAAAGTATCAAAATTTATAAAATATACATTGATATATTAATTTGAATTGAAGAATGAAGTCAGACGTTATTGGTTTGATTTGGCTGACTCGGTTGACAGTGAGGACTGCCTTTGCTAATTATGTTAACATAGCCAATATTTCCTATAAATTGAATGAATTGACCTGCAACCTCAAGTTTTGACAACAGCCAAAGCTGACTTTAAGTGAAATCCTAACCCATATTTTACTTTTATATTTAATGATTTATCAAATTGTTGTATTTATGTTGTTTTGATTGACTGTGTATTCAAAATAATTTAATGTCAGAAATGTTAACACTTAAAATCTCATGGTTAATACTCATTTCTTGAGTATAAGAACTGTATCATGCTAATGTAGAAGGTTCTTTTTTTTTTTTTTAATTTTTATTTATTTTTCCCCCAAAGCCCCAGTAGATAGTTGTATGTCACAGTTGCACATCCTTCTAGTTGCTGTATGTGGGACGCGGCCTCAGCATGGCCAGAGAAGCGGTGCGTCGGTGTGCACCCGGGATCCGAACCCAGGCTGCCAGCAGCGGAGCGCGCGCACTAAACCACTAAGCCACGGGGCTGGCCCAGAAGGTTCTTGTTTTTGTCTTGTAGAATGTTATATGCTCAGGCAGTATTACATTAGGGTAAAATTATGCTGGGGAAGTAGAAGAGTTTGTTCCCGTACCTTTGTAAATGGATGATTGTGAGTATCAAGTTGCTAAAGCTTCTAGATTTCATTGGATATATGTAAAAGGCATGAAACAGCTTGATTTAAAATGTGTCAGAAATTATATCTTTTGCAATTCTTTACAGTTGTGATGAAAAATGTTAGATGCCAAATTAAAAATCTGCAAGAGATACATACTTTTTCAAAATTACTTTGTGGTATGCAGGCAAAAGGGTTAGGAGACTCCAAATCTTACTGATATTTAACATTTCTTTCAACACTCAGAGTTCTATGAATATGGTGCTAAGAGGCCACTCAGAAACCCTATAAATTGTGAGGGAGAACATGCACTTAAAGGCTTACTTATACCAAGCTGTCCTCACTTAGAAAAAACCAACCCCCCAATCCAGTTTTTTTCACACATATCCACCTATCCACTCTCATGCCAAGATAAAATCTTTGCATCTCTTTTTACAATCCTTTGAAAACTATTATTATTATTATTATTTTTTAAAGATTTTATTTATTTATTTCCCCCCCAAAGCCCCAGTAGATAGTTGTATGTCATAGCTGCACATCCTTCTAGTTGCTGTATGTGGGACGCGGCCTCAGCATGGCCGGAGAAGTGGTGTGTCGGTGCGCACCCGAGATCCGAACCCGGGCCGCCAGCAGCGGAGCGCACGCACTTAACCGCTAAGCCACCGGGCCGGCCCATGAAAACTATTATTTTTAAAATATGCACCCACTACAAGACTGCTTACAAAAATAATTTTGTGGCAGAGAAGTGACAACATTTTTACATCTTTAACCTGTTTTACAAAGGTATGGGGATAGGTTGTAGAAAAGCATGAAGTTACAGACAAGGAAGAAAGAGAGCAAAGAGGAAGGCTAGAGATGTCCAAATTTATGGACTTCACATGAAGTTTATTGGTTCCCTCCTTCTATATTTTAGTGGGAACTAAGGTAGTGAGGGACTTACTCATTCTTGTCTTTGTTTGCCATTTATGAGGTGTTACTGTGCAAAACCTGGGACGCTGTTGGACCTAAAAAGGGCAGACTCAGTGTCTCTGCTAGCCTTTCTATGAATTAGAAAAACACTCTTTTCTCAACACACTTTATTTCCACATGTTGGCAAATTGTCATAATATCCTAGTTGTTAAAAGATGCTTTGTTGCTAGCCTGTTATGGTAAACATATTAACCTATGATGTCTAAGATGTACTGTAGATGGCATTCTCTTAAGTTGTTCACTGCACAGGAACAACTGTACATAAAATGCTCTGGGAAGCCGGGCATCACTAAGAAGTTCATGAATATCAAAAACCAAGCTCTACCATACCTTCCTCTCCCCCTGGAATCACTAGCACACTGCTCTGGTTAATTGGTTCATCTACTCTCCAAAACTTCTATTTCAAATCTTCTATTGTCCTCTCAATCTCACAGAATCCTACCTTCTCCTTGACTCCAGATGACCCCTCTTATTTCAGGAAAAAACACAAAAGTCATCTGATGGAAACTCCCTCAACTCCTGATCATCAAATGTACACACATGGGTACCCATCCTTTCCTTCTTCCCTGTTACCAAAGGTCAATCCTTCCACCTGTAAAATGGATTCCATCCTCTCTCACCTTTTTAGAAAACACACCTTTTTAGACAACCACTTTGACTTTTCTGTCATAGTATCATCACCCTCTGTCTCTGGGACAAGTTACTTAATCTCTCTGTGCCTTATTATTCTCTTTTGGAAAACAAGGACAACAATAGAACATACCACACAAGGTAGTTGTGAGAATTAAATGAGTGCTCAGAACAGTGTCTGTTGCACAGTATGTATAATAAAAGTTACCTATTATTATTTTCATGTTTCTACTAGCATTTACATGTATTAGTCTTCTTCCTCATCTAGTTACCCCACTTTCTCTTTAGAGTCCAAAGTCTTAAAATAGTTTTCTATTTTAATAGTTTCTACTATAAATGGTCTTCAGTCTACTGTAAAGAGGCTTCAGTGTCCATAATTCCTTCTCCCATGACGTCCATGCACTAAATATAATGAATATTTTGTAGATCTCATTTTAGTTGACTTCTCAGCATTCAACAATAGTCATTTCTTTCCTTCTTTCTTTTTTTTTTTTGAGGAAGATCAGCCTTGAGCTAACATCTGATGTCAATCCTCCTCGTTTTGCTGAGGAAGATTGGCCCTGGGCTAACATCTGTGCCCATCTTCCTTTACTTTATATGGGACACCGCCACAGCATGGCTTGACAAGCAGTGTGTCGGATGCGCCTGGGATCCGAACCTGCGAACCCCGGGCCGCTGAAGTGGAGCACACACATTTAACCGCTGCACCACTGGGCAGGCCCCTCAACGATTGTCATTTTCATCCTTTTTTGAGTTCTTTTCCCTTGGCTTAAATGGTACCAAAATCCCCCCTCCCCATCATATTCTTTAAACTCATTGGGCATCTTCTCTTCCTCTACCCAAATTTTAGATGTTAAGAGTTCCTCCAGGCTGTCTTTGGTCCTCTCTCTTCACTGAATTCCCTCTCCCTGTATAATCTCATGGATTCATTTACCACTGCAGCAGACACTGTAAATAAACTCACTTAATACCCACTGCCAGCTAGCTTTTCCTTCTTCTACCATAGAGACTATAAAGTGAAATACTGGATTTCCAAACTTTCCTTGAGGCTTAAGGGTGGCCATGTGATAGAGTTTTGGGCAATGAGACCAAAAGTAATGTTAGCTGTAGGGGTTTCTGGAAAGTTTTTGCTTTTCTGATAAGAGAGGACAGTTGAGGGAACTGGTTCTTTCCTCTTTCTTCATGCCTGGAACTTGTAATGCTGAACGTGCAGTGGTTATCTTTCCCCCATAAAGCAAAGAGCTAGCATACTAAGGATTGTTTTCATATTTACATTTCCAGTCCAGAACTTTCTTCTGAGCTTTAGATTCAAACAACTGCCTGCTCAACAACTCCTTTTGGTTATCTTACAGACACCTCAAGCTGAGCACTTCTAAAATAGTACTTGTCATTACTGACCCCATCTCCCTCTGGTCCTCCTTTAAGTGACTCCTATCTTGGTGAATGGCACCACCATTTACTCAGCTGTGCAAATCACAATTCTGGAGATAGCCCTGATACCATCTTCTCCTCTCTTCATACCCATCAATCAAGACTTATTCTTTTCACTTCTAAAATATTCTTAGAATGGGCTCTCTTTTCTCCATTTCTTTCCTATTATCCTAGTCAAGCTATCATCATCTTTCTGGATTAATATTAATAACCTCAGTTGTCCCTACCTCCAATCCATTCTTTACAGATTAGTCAGAATATTTTATTTTATTTTATTTTTATTTATTTTTTTTTAAAGATTTTATTTATTTTTTGCCCCCAAAGCCCCAGTAGATAGTTGTATGTCACAGCTGCACACCCTTCTAGTTGCTGTATGTGGGACTCGGCCTCAGGCTGGACAGAGAAGTGGTGCCTCGATGCGCACCCGGGATCCGAACCCGGGCCGCCAGCATCACAGCGCGCGCACTTAACCACCAAGCCACAGGGCCGGCCCAGTCAGAATATTTTAAAATACAAATCTGATTGTGTTGCTTCCACACTTAAAAGCTTCCCACTGCTTTTGGGATCTAGGCCAAAATCTTTGCAAGATTTGAGTGCTCTGCAGTCTGGCACAGGCCTTCTCCTCCAACCATGTTCTGGTCCTACTGGCTTTATTTCTATTCCTAGAAATAGCCAAACAATTTTGTGTCTCAGAAGTTTTGCATATGCTTTTCCCTAGATCTGCATGAAACTTATATTAGTTTTCTAATGCTGCTGTAAGAAATTACCACAAATTTAGTGGCCTAAAACTAAATTTGTTTTAACAAACAAACATTATTTTATAGTTCTGTAAGTCGGTAGTCCAACATAGGTCTCACTGGGCTAAACCAAGGTACCAGCATGACTGTATTCCTTTCTGGAGGCTGAAGGGGAGAATCTGCTTACTTGTCCTTTCCAGCTTCCGGAGGCCACCCACTTTTTCTGGCTATGGCCCCCTTCCTCCATCTTCACAGCTAGGAATGTTGCATCTCTCTAACTACTCTTGTGCAGTCACAGCTTCCTCTGAGCCAAGCTGGGAAAGATTCTTTAATTTTAAAGCCTCATGTAATTAACTGAGCCCACATGAATCATCTAAAATAATCTCCCCATCTTAAGGTCCTTATTTGCAAAGTCCCTTTTGCCATGTAAGGTACCATATTCACAGATTCTGGGGATTAGGACATGGACACCTCTGGGGGCAGGCGACATTATTCTGTTCACCACACTACTTTTTTTTTTTGGTGAGGGATTGGCCCTGAGCCAACATCTATTGCCAATCTTCCTCTTTTTGCTTGAGGAAGATTGTCCCTGAGCTAACATCTGTGCCCATCTTCCTCTATTTTGTATGTGGGATGCCGCCACAGCATGGCTTGATGAGTGGCATGTAGGTCTGTGCCCAGTATCCGAACCCACCAACCCTGGGCCGCTGAAGCGGAGCATGTAAACTTAACCACTACGTCACAGGGCCAGCCCCTTACCCCACTATTTTTAATGACTGCATTGGGTTACAAAAACTCCAATAGTGGCTTTCGGGTTTTATTTTTGTTAGATAACCAAATATCTTTTATAGCAACAAGTAGGCAGTTGCTAACACTGATTCAGCTGCTCAACAACGCCACCAAGGTACCTGGGCCTTATCTCTTTCTACTCTGCCATCTTCAATGCCTTGGCTTTTGCTTCTTGCCTATAGGCTTATTGTTTCAGGATGGCTGTTGCTTCTCCAGATATTACATCTGTATTCAAGGCAGACAGAAGTGGGAAGGGCAGTGTACCAGATACTGTCCGTGCTCTGCCCATATCCTCTAGTTCTTATCTCTTCAGTGCAGTGGCCAGACTTTCAACTGCTAGCACCCACATTTCTATGCCTGAGGGTTTTCTCTGGCTGCCTGAGCAGAGAAGCCTGCTTTGTTGCCTACAACCCCGCCCCCCAGCAACACTCAATGACTAAAGGGAGTGGATGTAAATATCCAGCTTCCTTGTCCTTTGGGTAAGATGATTTTAAGGCAGATGTTTTAGGGCCGGCTCCGTGGCTTAGCGGTTAAGTGCGTGCGCTCTGATGCTGGCGGCCCGGGTTCGGATCCCGGGCGCGCCCCGGGGCACCGCTTCTCCGTCCAACGCGAGGCCGAGTCCCGCGTGCAGCAACTAGAAGGATGTGAACCTGTGTGCGGCTACTAGAAGGATGTGAACCTGTGACGTACAGCTATCTACTGGGGCTTTGGGGGGAGAAAAATGAATAAATAAAATCTTTAAAAAAAAAAAAAAATAAGGCAGATGTTTTAAATTGGTTTGTAGAGTTTCCCAGTGGTATTAGGCTCCAGTTACCCTCAGGAGTAAAGGGCTTGATAATGAATCCTTTATTGGATACCTATTTCTCCACTATCCTACCAGTGTTTCTTGGGACGACATCAAATTAAACTATTTCTGTTCGTATCCGTCTCAGGACCTGCTTTGGAGAGAATCCAAACCAAGATAGGCCATCATCACCTCTCTTCCTTCTTCCTGTCTTTAAAGCAGACAGTTGGTGCTGTAGTGTAAAGTTGGTGCTGTAGTGACTATCTTACAACTAGGAGGTGACAAGCCAGTATGTGGAGGGTGGAGTGGAAAGAAACAAAGAACTTGGGTCCATATCCTTGAGCCACTGTACCAGCCTCGGACTGTCTACTGTCAAACTGCCTGTTTGTTACAAGAAAAAAATAAGCCCTATTTGTTTAAGCCATTCTTTTTTTTTTTTTTAAGATTTTATTTATTTATTTATTTTTCCCCCAAAGCCCCAGTAGATAGTTGTATGTCATAGCTGCACACCCTTCCAGTTGCTGCATGTGGGACGCGGCCTCAGCATGGCCGGAGAAGCAGTGCCTCGGTGCGCACCCAGGATCCTAACCCGGGCTGCCAGCAGCGGAGCGCACGCACTTAACCGCTAAGCCACGGGGCCAGCCCTGTTTAAGCCATTCTTAATCGAAAATTTTTTTACTTGCAGTCCAATGAGTCCCTGATAGAAATAAACATAGAAATAAAGAAATTATAACTATAGCAAGAGCTATGAAGGAAATAAACAGTGTGTTGTGATAGAATATTATACGGGAGACGAGTTTTTTGGGATGATGTTTAAGTTGAAACCTCGAGGACAAGAGGTTAGCCATTTTGAAATTAGACAGCATGTCCCAGGAAGAAACAACATTCACCAAGACCCAGAGTAGGAAAAGTTTTTAAAAAGGAAAAGAGCAGAAAGCAGACCAGCGTGGCTGGAATGTAACAAGAGTGACGTTAAAAACTAGACAGAGGGGCTGGCCCAGTGGCATAGCGGTTAAGTTCTCATGCTCTGCTTCGGTGGCCCTGGGGTTGCAGGTTCAGATCCTGGCTCAGACCTATACACTGCTCATCAAGCCATGCTGTGGTGAGGTCCCATATACAAAGTAGAGGAAGATTGGCACAGATGTTAGTTCAGGGACAATCTTCCTCAAGCAAAAAGAGGAAGACTGGCAAAGATGTTAGTTCTGGGCCAATCTTCCTCACAATAAACAAAAACAAAACCAAAAACACCTGGATTGGGGAAGGCCCAAATAAAGTTTATTCTAAATACAATATGAAATATTGAAGGGATTTAAGCAAGGAAGTGATATAATTCAATTTATTTAAAAAAATAATCACTCTAGGAATTTAAGAATCAAACAGCAATTTGCTGAGCTTATGTATAAAGCATTGGGCTGCATGCTATGGATAGAATAAAACAGCATACCTGCCTTGTAATAATGGCCCTAAGTTCCACAAAACAGTGATGAGCGTGGGTGTGAGGAAAAGTAAATTCTGCAGTAATTCTGGCCTTTGATAGGAACACCAGGCTTTAACTCCAAACTCCAGAGACAAAAACCTTATGTTCAATATCTGCAACCAGAATGCTAAGAAGGGCAAATAATTTCCATGGCAATATTAATTTTCCAAAGTTGCTTCCAAAGTGGGGCTGGTTTTCAGGCAAGCACTTAGGAATATACTAAAAATATACTACCAACTTGAGAATTAGAAATTTCAAAGTACATTGTGTAATTTTACTCAAAGCATAATTCTACCACTAGATGGTGACATGTACACAAAATATTGAAAACAGTCATCCTTATCAATCCTCTAGCTATCCAAGGTGTATGGTGATTGCTGATTACCAGTTTGAAAATTCAGATTTACAGGAAGAATTTAGGGGATATTTTACCAGAGATTCTGCTTCATTATTCTTTCAGAATGCACACCTTTCAAACACATTAAAAGGTCTCTATTGATACACATACCAAGTCAGCACAGAAGAGTGTAGATCCTAGAGTTAGGAGGCAGGAAATGTTTTTATTGGCTTCCATGCCTGCATCTGTTAACAAGCAGCTGAAATAGACAAAGGGTTGGTAAACTACAGCCCATAGCCCACGGCCAGTTACATGTTTTTGTATGGTCTGTGGGCTAAGAATGGTTTTTACATTTTTCAATGGTTGAAAAAAATCAAAAGAAAAATAGTATTTTGTGACACATGAAAATATGAATATCAAATTGCAGTGTTCATAAATAAGTTTTATTGGAACACAGCCACACTTACTCCATTATATATTGTCTATGGCTGCTTTCACACTAACAGAGTTGAGTAGTTGTGATAAGAGACTTGGATTGCCCACAAAGCCTAAAATATTTAGTATCTGAACCTTTACAGAAAAAGTTTGTTGAGCCCTGAAGCGATGATTGAAGCGCAAAGATCACTTCTGACAATAATTCTCTAGATTCTCAAAGCATTTTAAACCAAGCATCATTTCACATAATTTTTAGAGGATAAAAAAAAAAACTAGGAGGCAATTTTTTTTTTTTTAAAGATTTTATTTATTTATTCCCCCCCCAAAGCCCCAGTAGATAGTTGTATGTCATAGCCGCACATCCTTCCAGTCGCTGTACGTGGGACGCGGCCTCAGCATGGCCGGAGAAGCGGTGGGTCGGTGGGCGCCCGGGGTTCCGAACCCAGGCTGCCAGCAGCGGAGCGCGCGCACTTAACCGCTAAGCCACGGGCCGGCCCCAGAGGCAAGTAATTGTTAAAAAAATATTTCTTTAAAGATCAGAGTGTGTCTTCAATACATCCTGGTACTTCACATCTATGGTAGTGGTTGTCCTCATTTTCAAGAACTGTTATGGGTCCTATGTGGTTTTAAAAGCATTGTTGACAGATATTTACAAATTGTCAAAAGAATAGCTGTATTAGTCAGGAGAGTGTTTGACTATAAGTAATGGAAATCTAAGAGTGGCTTAAGGAAAAAGGAATTTATTTTTCTCACATAAACAGTCTGGGGGCAGACGGCTGCTCAAGGATGCCTCAGGGACCCATACTTTATTATTCTGTATTACTAACTTTATGGTTGGCTTTTATCCTGCTTGTGGTTTCACTGTTAAAAAAAAAAATCACAAAATAGACGCTGTATTGTGTATCAAGACCATATTTCAGGCAGAAAGAAAAAAGCGTTAAGTGGCATGTCTGCTGAATTTGTCCTTTTTATTAGGAATGGGCAAGTCTTTCCAAAAGACCCACTCTGCAGATCTCTGCTTACATTTTGTTTGCAAGAACTCAAACATAGGGCCCTCCTCCAGAGAAACTATCCCATGATTGGTTTTATTTTATTTATTTTTTAAATTTTACTTATTTATTTTTTTCCCCAAAGCCCCAGTAGATGGTTGTATGTCATAGCCGCACATCCTTCCAGTCGCTGTACATGGGACGCAGCCTCAGCATGGCCGGAGAAGCCGCGCGTCAGCGCGCGCCCAGGCTCCAAACCCGGGCCAGCCAGCGGTGGAGGGCGCCCACTTAACCGCGAAGCCACGGGGCCGGCCCGCCATGATTGGTTTTAAAGCAATCATAAATATTTCTTGGGGCTTTCCTTCCTGAGAGGAAGGTCTCGCAGCTGCCACCTGAAAAAAGACAAACTTGGATTTGGCAAGGAAGAAGAGGGGTGGGCGGGAGCGGATGTTGGATGGACAATGTCTGCTACAGGATCCAGTCAAGTCTGCAGAAACCCAAGTTTTATAGCGCAGAAGGGAAGATGATGGCACAATAGCTCTACAGCTCCCGAGGATCACCTGTTAATAAGAGGCAACTTAGAACAGGTTGGGCACAAACTTTTTACAGCATCAACTTCAAACAGCAGAAAGGCAAAGAACACTGAGAAGGTGGTCCTGGCGTGGAAAGATGGTGTGACATAACCTCGACAAAACCTCTAAAAGGATTACCACAGGGCCTTAATAGCTGCTCTGATTACAGTTCTAAGAATACTATGTACACTACCTTCCGGACTTTTCAGTCACATCTCTATATAAACATACTGGGTATAGAAATCAGTAAGGAAGGTATTAGGTGTAGACGGGAGGAAAATTTTCCTACCCTCACTAGTTAACACACCACCAAACTTTAGCTGAGTGTTCCCTTTCCTTCACCTGTTCTTCACTTCCCGCTCCCCATCTTCATATCCTGTTGTTTGCTCTTCGCTGAGAAGCACAGTACGCTATTTCAGGTGAAGAGTTGTAGATGGGCCATTCGCGAAGGGCCCTCTTGCGTAAAAAGGAGGAGATGCCATGTGAACACTCTTCACTCCGCCATTTCTAGCCACATCAAGGTGTCTTACTGCTCGAGGACGGATGAGCCTTACAGAGTCGAGAGTAGCGATAAACACGGATGCAGGCTACGCCGGCCCCCGGGCTGTTCCATCCTCACAAAGCCCCGCGGGGAGGGGGCCGTGTGCCTCAACCTGGGCTGCGGCGTCGCCCCGGCCCGGCCCCCCATCGCCCTCCAGCCTTCCCCACCCCCAAAGCTTGAGCGCGGAGGAGGGGCACATGGGAGCTACCAGCACCAATTCCCCTTCGTGGGCCCGGAGGAAAAACGGCGCAGCGCAGGGGCGGGGGACAGGGCGGCGCTCGCGACCCGGCGCTCGCTGGGCCTCAGAGCCCGCGGAGTAGGCCGCGGTGGGCAACGTCGCGCAACCGCGACCCGCTCGGTGCCTCCGCCATCTTCGCCGACTCACCCGGACTCCCCCCGCGGCCGCGCTGGCTTCGTGTTTTCCTTCCGGCCGCTGACAGAGATCCGGGCTGGGCGGGGTGGGCGAGCGCGTGGAGGGGGTGGACCGAGGGCGGGGAGGCCGGACGGAAGAGGAAAGGGAGGGCGGCGAGCCGGCCGCGGCGGGGTGTGGGGCGTGCGGCGTGTGTGCGGAGGGAGAGGTGGGAGGGCGGGAGGCGAAGAGAGGGCGGGAGGCGGAGGAATGAGAGCGCGAGGCGCTTCTCGTCAGGTCCTTCGCCCGGGCGGAAAGAGCCGAGCGCAGCCCGAACGCTCTATTAAAATGGCGGCGGCGTCGGCGGTGGCCGCGGCGTCTGGTCGGTGAAGTGACTCTGCTGCTTCTCTCCCCACCCGCCCCCTCCTCCCTCTCCCTCCCCGTCCTTCCCCCCCTTCCCCGCCGCCGGCGCCTCTGCGCCCCTCCGGCCTGCGCACCTCCCCTCGCCCCCCTCCTCTCCCCCGCCCGCTCCGGGGACCGCCGGCCCCCTCCCCCATCCTCCTGCTCCCCGCCCCGTCCCCGCCGCCGCCCGCCCTCGTCGCCTCCCCGCCCCGCCGGCCGGCCGGCCCCCTCCTCCGCCTCTCTCCCCTCCCCCCCGCCGGTCGGGATCAGTCAGTGCGATCCGAAGCGGGGGAGGGGGGGGGCGGCGGCCGAACGATGTGCGAGAACTGCGCAGACCTGGTGGAGGTGTTAAATGAAAGTAAGTAGCCGCGGCGTCGGGGTGCGCGATTTGGGGTCCCCGGGCTGCCGCGGCCTGGGGGAGGCGACGGCCGAGCCGGGCGGCGTGCGGGCCTAGCGCCCCGGGAAGGTGCGCGGTTGCGCGGCCGGCTCGGCGCCTCGGGCCCAGCCCGGCCCGGTTACCTGGGCGCCCGAGATGGGGCCGCCGCGGAGCTCCGGCCAGGCCCGGCCTGAGCGGTCTCAGCTCTCGGAAAGTTTCCTCATTACAGGTGTCAATTAATGAAGGCACTAATGAGCCTTCGCCTCCTTCACCCTGCCGGGAAGGTGAGGGGAGGTGGGGTCCGAGGACGAGGCTTTCCTCCGCAGCCGAACCCTTCGACGCTCCGGCCGCCCTCTTTGATTTTCAGCGTGCGGCGGAGGCCTCTCTTACCTGCTAATTTTCATTAAACTCCCTGGGAGGAGGTTGGTGCTTTTCCCCTCCCTTGGGGGCGTGTGGTGTATTAAATCCTTCTGCCAGCCTTTAAATAGCTGAAAATGAACTGTGATAGTGATGATTGGAACCTTCATTCCTATTTTTTAAAAAATTAGCTAATGATATTCCTTTTTAGTGTACCATTCGTCGTTTTAATGGTAAATTCTGTTATATTGAGGAGAGCACTGTACTACAGATACCATCCCCAGGATAGTCATGGCCCATCTCCTGGAATGAAAGGCCTTCTTATACTTTTGCTTATTAAAGAGCGTACATTGATCTTTTCTAGCCAGATTGTTTTAATTTATTTTATTCCCGACCCTTGTAAGATGGTATTTTAGCTTAAAGAAACAAGATATATTGCAAGTTTACTTCTGGGCCCAAAGGCCTGGTTGGACGAGGTGAATTAGATAAAAGATTAATTTACAAAAACTTGATTGATGAGACAATGCTCATTTTTGAACAGCTTATGTGGGTTTTGGATTTGTGTTCTGTGTGTGAGACTTCGAAAGACTTCTACCTGTTTTCTAGTATAATTTCTTTAAAACAATTGATTTATAAAATGTGTCATCTTGTTTGTGTTTGAATTTAATTAATTATTTATGTGTTTGAATTTCACTTTACTGACCAAAGGCAGCAATAAAAGTGGAAGGATTCTATTTTACTTTCAACTGTGCATTTACTTCCTGACAGGTGGAAGTAGGCTTTTGCACATATTCAAACTATACTTTCCAATATTTGTCATTTTAAATTTTCCTAGAATTTTAAGGTTATTTGTATTTATTTTGAGATACTTCTATTTTTGGTGCAGGTGGTTTATGATATGATGATAAACATAAGTCGTTAGTACTTATTTCAGTAAATCGTATTTTAATTTCAGATGTAAGTTATGTGATTATGGCATTATTATTCTCAAATTGGAAAATGAATAGCTTTGCTACCTAGTATATATTAGGGAAAACTGCTTTTAGTAATGTGGTGTTTTAAAAAGTATTTTAAATTTAGTTAGGAAAATTAATTTTAAACACAGTATCTAAAGAAACTAAAGTTTGTTAATCTTTATTAACTTTTGAAAAGAGACATAATGAAAGGTTCTATTGAAGATTTTTTGGGAAACCCCTAGAAATTTGTTTAGAAGCACTCAGAAGTGCAGTGGATTTATGGAGAGTTAGAAACGTGGAGAATTGAAGTAGAATTGAGCTTTTATTACCTTAAAGTAAATATAGTTAGTTGAACCAGGTTCACAAAATCTGGCCATGCAGACCCTCTAAGAAACCTGTTTTAATGAACAAATAAGAAGGATTTTCTGTTTGTGTATAAGCCAATGGTCTCTAAAAATACTTAAGACAGTCTCTTAATATTTCTTTTAAGACTCAGTTTAAAAATCTCACAATGATGCTTTCTTTTTAAAAAAAAAAATACTGCAGCAATTTTATTTGTAGATTATACCAAGCTATTACAAGTTACCTTTTTTTCCTGTAGTTTTGAAATTGTTTTCATTTTTCCTTTGTGTAGTTCCTGTATCCCAAGCATAAGACTCTTAAGTTCCCTGAGAGAGGGGGTATTCCTATATCTCATTACAGTAACATTTATCCATGACTGGGTAGGAGCATGATGGTTGGAACTTGATAAAACTTGTTGAATTGAAGTAGGTTATATGTCTTTCTTGTAATCTTGCTCACAATAATTATCTAAGTCTGTCCTTTTTTCTACCATAGGTTGTGCAAAGATGAACAATAATCCATCCTTGATTAGAGATTCAGAGTTAAAGTCTCAAAATAATGTGTTCAGAGTTCATCTCTCAATGTAACTCCCCATAACAGTTTACTCAAGAGAAGTAAATTATGTGTATTTTTGAGTGTTGTGTTTCAAGTTGATGTTGAAAAAGATAGGCTTTTGGTATTTTTAAAAAATAATTCTATTTCTTGTCAAATTTACAAACCCTGATCAAACTTAAAGTATGCCTGAACACATGAGTAAATGTATAATTTAAAAATTTTGTGTTTTAAATGAAAGAGTAGACATGATGTGGATAGTATCGCTTTATATCTGATATGCAAAGAGTTTTTGATAAGGGTAAAGACTTTATATGAAATATTTATTTTAAAATTTGCCAGAATGTAATGTAGTTAAGATAAAAATTGGTTAACAAAAGATTGTAAATAGCTTCCATTTGTCATCAGTTTTTGATGAGAGTATTAGTATTACTAGTTACACCTCTAGTCCTGCTGAGAATCTGAAGCTGTAAACTTGCACCATGGAAACCTATACAGGTATACAGACACAATTTTGCCTGCAGGTTAAGGGCTCGTTGCAGCCTGTCTGTGGAACCAGGCTAAGGATGCCATAATAAGGACCCCCTCATCCCTTTTTTGTTTTTGTTTTTGTTTTTTGATGAGGAAGATCAGCTCTGAGCTAACATCCATGCCAATCCTCCTCTTTTTTGCTGAGGAAGACTGGCCCTGGGCTAACATCCCTGCCCATCTTCCTCTACTTTATATGGGACGCCAACACAGCATGGCTTGAGAAGCAGTGCATCGGTGCACGCCCGGGATCTGAACCCCGGGCTGCCAGCAGTGGAGCGCGTGCGCTTAACCGCTACACCACCGGGCCGGCCCCTCATCCCTTTTTAAATATGGTTTTGACAGATATCTTAAAACTTGAAATTATACTTCAAGATAGCTTTTGGCTTTAGTGTTAGAATAAAAAAGTCTCAACAATGCTAACATATTTGAGTTTCCATTTTCTTTTCAATGCTTTGTTTTTAGTAAGGAAGATATTTTAAAAGCTTGAAGTGTATTGAGTGAATTTTGCTACTGTCAGTTTGTGGGGTTGCATTCAGTTTAGGAAATAATTTTACGTTTATATTCCTATGCTTGTTCTGTTGAGTTTGTGAATTTGCTGCTTTTATAGCTACTTTTTTTTTTTTATAATTTTATTTATTTATTTTTCCCCCCAAAGCCCCAGTAGATAGTTGTATGTCATAGCTGCACATCCTTCTAGCTGCCGTATGTGGGACGCAGCCTCAGCATGGCCACAGAAGCGGTGTGTCGGTGCGCACCCGGGATCTGAACCCGGGCCGCCAGCAGCAGAGCGCGAGGACTTAACCGCTAAGCCACGGGGCCGGCCCTATAGCTAGTTTTGTGAACCAGTTTACTAAGTCCAAAGCATTTCTGGATGTTGATGAGAAGTTGGAGACCTGAAGTTATGCTTTAGGCCAAGGCCATAGCTAGCTCACTAGTAAGTTGAGGTCATTATTTGCCTTAGTAAGGTAAATTTCTCTGAGAGCAGAGTGAAAATGGCTTTAAATGTACATCAATCTTTTAAACCATTTGTATGTTGTGGATTTTATTCTGAGTGTGTTTAGTGAATTACAGTTTACCACATGTTTAAAATGGACAATTTATTTGTCCCACCTAACTATCCTTTGAGATAATCAGGAGCAAGTATTGATATCTCAATTTTAAAGGTGAAGAACTTGAACCTCAGAAAGGCTAAGTGGTTTGCTAAAGATCACCTGACACTTGCTTAGTTAGTAGTCATATCTAAGTAGAATTCAAGATACTCTATCAGTATTTGCAAAATAATTCTGTTTGCATTTTATTTTTAAAGCAGAATATTTTATTGAGCGGTTTGTGTTGGGTACTTTATCAATTCTTTGAGGTAGGTACTCTATCACCCTTTTCAGATAAGAGAACCAAGGCTTAGAGTTTACATAACTTGCTTAGAGTCACATGACTATATTCAATGGAGCCGGGATTTGAACAGGACTTAATCCCAGGTTAGGCTAAAAGCTCATGCTCTTATGAGTTATGCTATGCTGTATAAACTTTATGATGATCTATTCAAATGAAAGACATTATTATGAGTATACTGTTTGATTGGAAAAATATATAAAAATATAATAATTTTTTATTTTCACAAATTCAGACATAAGTCCAGGGTAATTGTAGTAGGAATTTAAAAGTGGTGGTAAATAGGGGCTGGCCCAGTGGTGTAGTGGGTAAGTTTAATTTTTATTTATTTATTTATTTTTTCCCCCAAAGCCCCAGTAGATAGTTGTATGTCATAGCTGCACATCCTTCTAGTTGCTGTATGTGGGACGCGGCCTCAGCATGGCTAGAGAAGCAGTGCGTCTGTGAGCATCCGGATCCGAACCCGGGCCGCCAGCAGCAGAGCGCACACACTTAACCGCCAAGCCACGGGCCAGCCCGTGTAGTGGGTAAGTTTGTGCTCTGCTCTTCAGTGGCCCAGGGTTCTCGGGTTTGGATCCCAGGCACAGATCTACACACTGCTTGTCAAGCCATGCTGTGGCGGCGTCCCACATGCAAAATAGAGGAAGATTGCCACCGATCTTAGCTCAGGGACAATCTTGCTCAAGCAAAAAGAGGAAGATTGGCAACAGATGTTAGCTCAGGGACAATCTTTCTCACCAAAAAAAAAAAAAAGTGGTAAGTATAGCTGAATGGGAATCTGTCTTAATGTTGTTTGTCAGCAATGAGCCCTTTAATAAACTACACATTTCTAGGATTTTTCAGATATTAGTATATAGGCACTAAATAATTAAATCATTAGTAACAACATCTTTCGGTAAACATTTAATTCTAAAATTTGATTGTTAAAATTGGAAATTTGATTTTACTGCAATACAAAGTCCCAAATTATGGATTTTTATTTGGTAAATTAATCTTGCTAAGTATATATCCTCTTAAACCAATTAGTATTTGAAATACTGTTTTTCGAACATAATAGTATTCACAATTTCAATTCAAATATCTTTATAAAGTAACTTATAAATCATAAAGCACTATAAATGTGTAGTAAATTATTAATATGCAGGCTATCTACATCGTCAATGATAGCTGTTGATAACTAGCTTTAACACAGTATTCATGAAACGTGTTAATGTTTCTTGTATGTTTAATAATAGTATCCATATGTCTACTTTACAAGTATTTCTTATGTGTAGATTGTGCATTAATAAGAATTTTTATGTTTTCAGAAAGAGAAAGTCAGAAACTTAATGACTTGACCAGGGTGTGACAGACCAGGGCCAAATGGGCTGGTCTACCTTTCTCTTTTTTACTTACTCTAATTTTTTTCTAATTATAAAGGTTACATATTCTCATTATAGATGTATTGCAAACTATTCAAGTGTAAATCACCTGTAATCTTACCATCCAGTGATGATTCCTGTTGATGCTTTGAAATATTTTTCCATCTTATTTTTTTGGTACACATATACATTTTTAAAATTGAGAATGAGATATATGTAGTTTAATATCTAGCTTGTTTCACTTAACATTATGTTTGATCATTTCTCTTTTTAACTTTTTTGAAAACGTTATTTTTTGTCTGTATAATATTCCATTTTGTGTACAATTTAATATTTCCCTATTGTATGTGTTCATTTCTCCCATATTATAAATAATGCTGCATTCTTGTATATATAAATCTTTTAATTACATCACTGGTTGCTTAAGATAGATTCCCAGAAGTGATTACTGTGTCAAAAATATAAACATTTTTGCTTATATTGTCCAGTTGTTTTCCAGAAAGGATATACAGATTTCCATTCTTTCAACAGTGTCTGAGCAACTTGGGCGCTCTCATTTGTGTTGAATATTATCCTTAAAAAAATGTTATTTTTGCAAAAAATGTAATTACCAGTTACTAGTAAGTTGAAACACTCATTTTTATTGGCTGTTTGCATCTGTTGTTTAATGCATTGCTTGTGTTCTTTTCCCTTTTGTCAGATTTTAATGTTTTATATTATTAACTTATAAGAGCTGTTCTATTAAGTATATCAGCCCTTGGTCAAATTCACCCTGTACATTTTTTCCTGCTTTTTTGTTTGCTTTTTCATTTTGGTATTTTTAATTATACATTTTTAAAAAATGTTTTATATTGTTCAGCTTCTCCAGAGTCACCTGTATAAAACACAATATATGATTATCATATTACCTCCTTTAAACTGTCATAGCTCTTCCTTGCCCACGAATAAAGTCTTAACTTCTTAGCCTGGCATGTGTGTCATAGCAGTTTGGCTCAAACTTGTCTTTCTAGCCTTACTTCTCACTTTTTTTGTGAAGCTTCTTAAATCTTTTCCAACCTCTCTCAAAATGACTTTTACCTTTAAATTGAGAATACCTACTTGTTACAGCCCCTCTTCTTTTATTTTTTAGTTAACGTTAGCCTCTTCTGCTGGATGGTGAATTCCTTAAAGTCAGGAGCCATGTTTTATTTCTTCTTTTCCTAGGCCTAATATAGTGCATTGTAGAGAGTAGGTGCTTAGTAAACATTTTAATTAATGAAAAGTTGTTGTAGAAGAGGAGTGTGATTGCCTAGGTAAATCAGTGTTCTTGGACCTGTAGTCAGTGGTGATTTAGATTTGAGAATTTCTGGATGAAGTATGCTGTAGCTGCAGATTATATCATATATACTGCTTTTTATTACCTTATAAACCAGTAGGTATATGCTTATAAAAAATGTCCACCCTAACCAACTATGTTCTAAATTAATAGGCAATGCAAAAAGGCAAAAATGCATTCTTTTTCTTCGTAAGTGGTGAGATTTGGGTCTGTGGGATGAAATTTGGCTAAATTACCTTTTTTTGTGTGTGTGTGAGGAAGTTAGCCTGAGCTAACATCTGTTGCCAATCCTCCTCTTTTTGCTGAGGAAGGTTGGCCCCGGGCTAACATTGGTGCCCATCTTCCTCTACTTTCTATGGGACGTAGCCACAGCATGGCTTGACAAGCGGTGTGTCGGTGCGCGCCCAGGATCCGAACCTGCAAACCCTGGGCTGCCACAGTGGAGCGCGTGCACTTAACTGCTAGGCCACTCGGCCGGATCCTAAATTACTTTTATTTAGGACTTTATATACTGGGAAAATAATTGGACTTTTTGCCTTTTAATGTGATTAATACCTGTTAATGTTACTTTTCTCTCAAATTTCATAGAAATTAAAAAGTCTCCAAATGTAGGTTACTCAGTTAATTGAGAATTGACATAGTATAACCCTGGCCTCCTCTTGCACTTTCCTTACTGTGGTGGAAGACGAGTTTCTCTTCCTGCCCAGGCCATGACCTCTTCTAAAGAACTTATCTTGCTTACATTGCCTGGAAGACCCTATTCCCTAGCCATAGCTGATTGAATTCCAGATAGACTCTTGACCTGATGCATTGTTGGGGCTGCTGGTGATCATTCAGATTTTTCCTGTCAGAATGTTGGAATTAAAGTAGCCGTGAGCAGCTGAGCTAGAGTAAGTGCTTTGACAGGCTGACGTGAGGGAGCAGAAGCATTGAGCAGGTGGACGACGCTGTTTGCAGAAGAGAATTGGGACAGATTTGTGGAAGTGGTTGGCATTGAAGCTCCATAAAGAGATAGAAGATAATACCCTGGTGGCTTTCCAATACTGAAGCTAGAGTTCCTTTTGAGCTATCTCCCCTGTATGTACCATTTGAGTTAATGTGCAACTAAAAGAGTTTTGATTCCAGTATTGCCCCTTGATGAGCAGGCCTATATTGGATATTCGTTGTAATCCTTAGATGTGAGTGCTCCATTATAATCTGGTTTAGGTTCTTGGAACATGTTGGACAAGTGTCATCTGTGGTGTTTTGGTGGCAAGAGAAAACTTAAAAACCCCTGTCATTGATAACTTCTCTCTCTCCCTGGGTGTTTAGTCTTTTTCAAAAGAATGGAAGTAGCTTTGTTGTTTGTCATTCTAAAAAGGATACCTGGCTTTTTTAGAAAAAAGTCAAATAGTACAGACAATAATAAGAAAGTTAGGAGAATCTGAAACTCTGTATGCCAGAGAAATCATTGTTCATGTTTTGGTAAACATCTCTCAAGTCATTCTTTTCTCTTTCCTCAGATACACTATTTTATGTAAATAAACTAATTGCATGTTACCCTATATCATTTTTATTAATAAGATATAGGCACTGTTCTATGTTAATATGCACTTACATTATAATTTTTAATGGCTTCAGTGTAGTATTCCGTTATTTGGTGATACTGTAACTTAACCAGTCCTCTATTGATGGGCATTTGGGGTGTTATATGTCTTGGTGTAATTGTCTAATTATCGCCTTGGATCTAGTCTGTGAAGTCAGATTGCTGAGTAGCTCATACAGCATATCTGGAAGGAAATCTGGCAATATGATAAAACTTAAAAAAATAAATTTATCCTTGTAACATCAGAACATCAGTATATAGACTTCATGGTCTTAAAGTGTTTATTTTGACTTCCAGGTCTGTGGGGCTGTTTTAGCAATGTACATTAGCAATTTAGCAATGTATTGGTTCTAAACCACCGTAAGACAAAATAGGAAGGAACTTTTTATTCTGGGTAACTTTGTTGCAAGACTTATGAACCGTATTCTGATTATTGAGAAAGTCTCAGAAACCAATGATGAATGTAGAAGTGTAAGAGCAGTAGTAAGAGCACTACTAGCTCAGAATAAATTGAGACTTAAGAAAATGCTTAAGACAATAGGGCTGTTGAAGTTGTGTTCCAAGTCAGACGATAAATAGGGAGACAGTGGACCCACTGCTTGGTAGAGTGGTATAATAGAGCTTAGTGGTCATTGGAATGTTGTTTTATTCTAATAATACTTTGTTTCCGTTTTCCCCTCCAAGAGGAGTCTCCAAATCAGCAGGATAAATCATATATTAAGAGGAAATCTAACCTTCAGATTGGTGAGGAATAATGAGAGCTTTGTTAGTGATATTAAGAGTTAAAGTCTCCAAGTCTGGGCAGATTCCACTCAGTGAAGGTTGTGTGATTGTGAAGCTTTCGCTGTTAAGTTTCCAGAAGAGCAGAAATTGGCAAGTATTGTCTTAGGTTATTTTTTCCCCCTCATTTTGGGAACTGCAAGAGAAACTTGTCGCTGTTAAATAACTAATCACTTAGTAAAGTGTGAAAGGATAGTAAAAAAATTGGTATGGCACTATTAAGTAACTTATATTAAACCAATCTCAGTTTTTTCTTTGATCTGGAAACCAGTATAGTAAAACATGGAAATGCCACTATAGATATGACATTTTGATTACATCAAGGCGCTTGACAGAATCTGATGCTATGCTTGTGGAAAAGATGAGATGTATTTTTTTGTCAACCTAGAGGGATTTGACTGGTGGCAAGCCACAGATTCTTGTCCTTAATTCTTTTCTCTTCAAGATTTTCAGTAATGATCCCTAGTTTATAAACTGTTCCTTGGAATGGAATTGGTCCTATTTGGAGGGAGTGAGGGGGACTTTGAAACCTCTTCTCTTGTATCAAAATGAAAAGCTCATTTTGATCTGTTTTATAAATTGGAGTTCTATGTAAGATTTCTTTTGGGGAGAAAAAGGTGTGGCTGCTTTATAAATAAGTAAGCATTGTGCCCAGATTACAGGAGATAGTAGCGCAGTGCTTGTACAATTGAAATATACAACACAATGATGATAATCTACTTCTGAAGCTATTTGAACACTGTGTAATTTCACATATCTTCACTGAACCTCACAACAGTCATGAGAAACAGAATGATTTGGCCAAGGTTACACAGCTAATAAGTAGCAGAGCTAGGACTAGAGTTTAGTTTTTCTTATTTCTATTCAGTGTACTTTTCACTGACCATGCTGTCTTTTTTTTAAAGAGAAGTTTGCCTGTGGGAGTTGGGAAACTCATTAAAAACTGTTAAAGGGACTATGGAGACATTAATTCTGGCTGAAGTGGACCAGGCAAGGTTTTGAGGAAGATGGAAGTTTGAACTGGGCCTTTAAATGGTTGGAATAGTTGCTGCGAATGAGGGGAGTGGAGCGGCTTATGGCTTACCACGATTTGTGAGGCTCTGCATGACGTAGCCACTGCTAACCTCATCCCCTTGCTTGCTTAGCCTTCTTTCAGTGATATTCTTTGCTGCCACTGAGCCTTTATGTATTCTTGGAACTTATTACCTCCCTTTGCCTTCAAGTCTTGACTTAAATGTTATTTTTTCAGAAAGGCCTTTCTTGAACGTCCAATCTAAAGTAGTTCTGGTTCTTATCCCTCATAGCACTTACCACAGTTTAGAATCATGTATTTATTTTTATTTATTTGTTCAATGACTTTTTATTTTACAGGACTGTAAGTTCTATGATTGCAACTATCTGTTATATTAACGAAGTTTCACAGTGTCTGCACATACTAGGATTGTTACTTATTTGTTAAAATATCTGAAAAATCTTAAGATCACTGTAGGTGGGTAGTGGAAGAGAGACAAGGGTAGGCTGGATGTGGTGGTTTTTCCTGTTTTCTTGGATATTTCATATACTGTCAATCCTTGCTTTTGTGATGTCCTGCTCACCACCCGCCTTCGTAAAAAGGTGCTTCATTGATTTAAAAAACAAAACACATTTTGTCAAGATTTTTTTTTTTTTTCTTTTAAAAAAAATTCCTGAATGTCCCTTGATACTAATACCCAGGGGTTAAAAAGCTAAGATTAGGACGCCGGCCTGATGGTGTTGCGGTGAAGTTTCTGTGCTCTGCTTTGGTGGCCCAGGATTTGCAGGTTCAGTTCCTGGGCGCAGACCTACGCACCGGTTATCAAGCCATGCTGTGGCAGGCGTCCCACATATAAAGTAGAGGAAGATGGGCATGTATGTTAGCCCCAGGGCCAGTCTTCCTCAGAAAAAAAAAGAGGAGGACTGGCAACAAATGTTAGCTCAGGGCTAATCTTCCTCACACACGTACACAAAAAAAGAAACAAAAGCTAAGATTGGGAATTACTTTTTGAACCAGTTAGGACCCTGTTGCAAGGACCAGAAAGTAAAAACAGACTGTTTGGCAGAAACAAAAAGGATTTTTTAAAGCTATAGCTAAACAGTCCAGGTGTGTATTTTTGGGTGTGGTCTACTCTTAATCTATGGATTCATAACATTATCAAGACTTCATTTCTTTATAGCTTGCTCTGCTGTGCTTCCTTGGTTTTTGACCTCAGTTTGGCCCTTCTCATGGTAGCGGAAATGGCTGCTGCACCATCTTTATATCACACTGTTTGGAAATCACATGTTTATACTGTGCAGAGCAAAAGAGAGAGAATCTCTTCTGAAACATACTGTCTGAGAACAAGGAAGCTTCTTTTCCTAAAACCTCAATAGCAAATGGCACTTCATATATTCATTGGCCTTATTCCTGATACAGAGTTCAAAGAGGATGGATTTTGATTGGCTTAAACTAATTGTGACCCATTTCCTGAAGCTGATCTCACCTAAACCTCATAGATAAAAAAGTAGATGTTTCCCAAAAAGAAATTTGGCATGTTGTGACCATGAAGAAGGTGAAATTATTTCTGGGCAGCAAGCACACAGTCTACTGTACTATAATGAAAACCTTTTTTTTTTTTTCGGTGGTTTTATAACTTGATTTGACAACGGTTAGTTCTCATCCACATTGACTATCTGTAGGTTTTTAATAAAAAGTGGTGATGGTACATAGGTAACAGAGTATAGAGTTTGTTTGGTGAATCTTCATCCTCATTGTGTTTTCTAAACAACTGCACGTGAATACAGTATGTGACATTCCTTATTCCTTTAGCCCAGACAACTTTGTTGAGCCTGGTGTCAATGCACATATCCAGAGTTCCCATCTCCTTCATGGCAAATTTCTGGATCTCTTTGAGCGTCTGAGGGACACGCTTCTTGAAGCCCACTGCATGGATGCACTTATGAATGTTGATGGTGTATTCTCTGGTCACTACCTTGTTGATGGCAGAATGACCCTTTTCTTCTCCCTACCTTTCTCTGTGGGAGCCATTCCCTAGGCTTAGGTTGGAAAGTTGAAAACCATTTCTTAACATTATATTTACTTTTTTGTGTGTGTGTGTGAGGAAGATCAGCCCTGAGCTAACATCCGTGCTAATCCTCCTCTTTTTTTGCTGAGGAAGACTGGCTCTGAACTAACATCTATTGCCAATCCTGCTCTTTTTTTTTTTTTTTCCCCCAAAGCGCCAGTAGATAGTTGTATGTCATAGTTGCACATCCTTCTAGTTGCTGTACGTGGGACGCGGCCTCAGCATGGCGGGAGAAGCGATGCGTCGGTGCGCGCCCAGGATACGAACCCGGGCGGCCAGTAGCGGAGCACGCGCACTTAACCGCTAAGCCACGGGGCCGGCCCACATTATATTTACTGAATTGATTATTTTGTATGTGTCTTACCTTAACTCTTTATGTTTAAATACTGTTTTCCAATATATAACAAATATATTGAATGTTTTAACATGCGTAAAGCATTGTGCTGGACACTGGTTGATGTAGAAATATATTGAGATGTATCTTCCCTTAGGGAAGGTTAGAGTCCAATACAGTTGAGGCTGTAGGATGGGAGTTGAGAGAGTGATCTCTGGAATCTGACAGACCTCAGTTCAAATCCCGTTCCTGTCATTTATTAGATCTCTGGCTTTAGTGCCTTCTTCCTTATTTGGAAATGAGGATATAGGGATTTTTGTGAGGATTAAATAAGATAATTCGTATCAACACCTAACACAGTGCCAGCGTAAGAAATACATAAAAAACAACAGTTTGAGAAGAAAAATGGTAAATTCCATTAAAAATGTATAGCTGAAGTGCAGTGGGAGGAGTTTAGTGAGGAGTTTAGTTTTTGGTAAGATTGGAGAAGGCTTTATGGAATTGATGGGGTTTAAGTTGATCTTTGAGCTTTTTTTTTTTTTTTAATGATTGGAATGGGAATAATGGTTATTTCAGTAAAAAGTTTTGTAGGAATAGTAAACATAGTTTGTCTTTCTTGAAACTTCACAAAGAATTGTCCCTGGTTTTGTTTATTTCTTTCCGTTTCCTCTAGGATCTTGCTCTTCAGCTACCTCTTTTTTCCCCTCCTGTCTTCTTAAGTTCTACTCAAGCTTCTGAAATCTGGCTTCTGCTTCCCACCAAAAACTATATTGTCACAGGTCAACAGTGGCCTCCTGTTTACCAAAGCAAATGGAGAGGTTTTCTCTGTAACTTTTTACGTTGACCAATGCTTTTCCTTTCTGTTTCACTTAAAATTTTTTTTGCTTACAGATGTAATATATATGATCACTGTAGAAAGCTCTGAAAATATTGACGTAAAACATTTGTAATTACATTGTTAAAATTTTGGTATATACCATTCCAGCTAATTTTCTATCAATGTTTATAAAAAATTGAGTTCATACATACTGTTTGCTTTTTTTCTATGAGCATTTTCTCATATCCTATGTGTATCTGAGAACAGAATTTAATGGCAGCCTACTTTTAGTCTTTTGAATATTACATGTATTTAACTAGTGTTTTCCTGAAAAAAAAAAAAAAGTTATGAAAATATTCTTGAGTATAGCAATCTTGGTCATGTCCTGGTCGAAAGGTAAAAATTTTTAAGGCTTTTGATTGCTAAATTGCCTTCTAGAAAGGTTATACTGATTTATAGCCCAATAGCAGTATTTGAGAGTGCCTGTTTATTTGTGTTAGGTTTTTTTTTTTTTTTTTTTTTGCGAGGAAGATTAGCCCTGAGCTAACATCCGATGCCAATCCTGCTCCTTTTGCAGAGGAAGATTGGCCCTGGGCTAATATCTGTGCCCATCTTCCTCTACTGTATATGGGACGCCGCCACAGCATGGCTTGACAGGCGGTGTGTCGGTGCGCGCCTGGGATCCGAACCTGCGAACCGCAGGCCGCCAAAGTGGAGTCTGCGCACTTAACCACTACTCCACTGTGCTGGCCCCTAGGTGTTCTATTTTTAAAACTCCATATAGTAGGGAGAAAAAGGGTAGTCACTTTCCTAAACTATTTGATTCCTGGAAGAGTTCACATATTGAGGATTACTGCGTTATTTGTATAAACATATTTGGTTCCTGAGTTCTAATAGCGAGTAGTCTATTATTATTTAGAAAGGCTTTTCCCACTCTGAGATCAGGTAGTCAATTAAATTTTTCCTGGCTTTTTTCTTTTTCTTTTCTTTTTTTGATGAGGAAGATTGGCCCTAAGCTAACATCCGTGCCAGTCTTCCTCCATTTTGTATGTGGGACGCTGCCACAGCATGGCTTGATAAGCCGTGTGTAGATCCACGCCTGGGATCCAAACCCACAAACCCTGGCTCACTGCAGCAGAGCGTGCGAACTTAACCACTACACCACCGGGCCGGCGCTGAATTTTTCCTAGGTTTTATGGATTTGTTTAATTTTTAATCCATCTGGAATTTATTTTGGTATAAATTATGAAGTGGAATGTAACATTAGTTTTTTGAAATTGTCAGTCAGTGGTCTTAGCATCCACTGATTTGAAATGCCACCTTTGTCATCTACAAAATTCTCGAATGTACTCCTGGAGGTCTGTTTTTAAGCTTTTTATTGTTTAATTAATCATCTAGTTTTAATTTAGTCACTTTATATTTTAGTACTTAGTAGCTAGCTTTAGTACCAAATAGTGAAAAATTATTTCTTCTTTGAAATAGAACTTTAGAATCCTTTTGCTTCTTGCATTCCCCCCCCACATTCTATTGGAATTTTTATTGAAATGGCATGTTTCTTTTTTTTTTTTTTTTTTTTTTTTTAAGATTTTATTTATTTATTTTTTCCCCCAAAGCCCCAGTAGATAGTTGTATGTCACAGCTGCACATCCTTCCAGTTGCTGCATGTGGGACGCGGTCTCAGCATGGCCGGAGAAGCAGCACGTCGGTGCGAGCCCGGGATCCGAACCCGGGTCGCCAGCACTGGAGCGCGCTCACTTAACCACCAAGCCACGGGGCCGGCCCCGAAATGGCATGTTTCTAATTTTTAAAAAATTATTTTATTGAGGTCATGCTGGCTTATAATGTGTAAATTTCAGGGCTACATTATTATATATCAGTTTAAAGATTTTATTTATTTATTTTTCCCCCAAAGCCCCAGCAGATAGTTATCTGTCATAGCTGCACATCCTTCTAGTTGCTGTATGTGGGACGTGGCCTCAGCATGGCTGGAGAAGCGGCGCGTCTGTGCGCACCGGGGATCCGAACCCCGGCCACCAGCAGCAGAGCGCGAGCACTCAACCGCCAAGCCACGGGGCCGGCCCCTATATATCAGTTTATATACTGCATTATGTTCACCATCAGTAGTCTAGTTTTTATCCGTCACCATACAGATGTGCCCCTTTATCCCTTTCACTCTCCCCCCGACTCCCTTCCCCTCTGGTAACCACTCATCTGTTTTCTTATCCATGTGTTTGTTTATCTTTCACATATGAGTGAAATCATAAGGTGTTTGTCTTTCTCTGTCTGGCTTATTTCGCTTAACGTAATACCCTCAAGGTCCATCCATGTTGTTGCAATTGGGACAGTTTTGTCATTTTGTATGTTTGAGTAGTATTCCGTTGTATATGTATATACACCACATCTTCTTTACCCATTCATCGTTGATGGGCACTTGGGTTGCTCCCATGTCTTGGCTACTGTGGATAATGCTGCAATGAACATAGGGATGCATAAATCTCTTTGAATTGTTGATTACGTGTTCTTTGGATAAATACCCAGTAGTGGGATAGCTGGACCATATAGTATTTGTATTTTTAATTTTTTGAGAAATCTCTGTACTGTTATCCATAGTGGCTGCACCAGTTTGCGTTCCCACCAGCAATGTATGAGAGTTCTCTTTTCTCCACATCCTCTCCAACATTTGTTATTTTTTGTCTTGGTTATTATAGCCATTCTGATTATGTAAGGTGATATCTCATTGTTGTTTTGATTTGCATTCCCCTAATAGTGATGTTGAACATCTTTTCATGTGCCTGTTGGCCATCTGTATATCTTCTTTGGAAAAGTGTCTGTTCATATCTTCTGTCCATTTTTTGATCGGGTTGTTTTTTTTGTTGTTGAGTTGTGTGAGTTCTTTATATATTTTGGAAATTAACCTCTAGTTGGATATGTGATTTGCGTATATTTTCTCTCAGTTGGTGAGTTGTCTTTTCATTTTGTTCATGGTTTCCTTTGCTTTGCAGAAGCTTTTTAGTCTGATATAGTCCCATTTGTTTATTTTTTGTTTTGTTTCCCTTGCCTGAGTAGACATGGTATTCGAAAAGATGCTGCTAAGACTGATGTCAAAGAGTGTACTGCCTATGTTTTCTTTTAGGAATTTTATGGTTTCAGGTCTCACATTCAAGTCTTGAATCCATTTTGAGTTAATTTTTGTGTGTGGTGTAAGATAATGGTCTACTTGCATTCTTTTGCACGTGGCTGTCCAGTTTTCCCGATACCATTTATTATTTTTCCTTTCTCCACATAATGTCTATAATTAAGGGCAAGAGTTGACAAATTACAATATTGATTCTGCCTCTTCAGGAAGCATAATTTGTTTTCCCATTTATATAATTTTCTATGTTTCTTTGTGAAGTTTTGTGGGTTTTTTCATTTATGTAAGTTCTGCACATTTACTTTACATTTATTTGTAGGTATTGTTTCTTGTTCCTATTGTAAACTGAATTATCACACACCTTTATTTATTTTGCTTTATTTTTGATAACAGCTTTATTGAGATCACATACCTTACAACTCACCCATTAAAACTCTACAACTCAGTGGTTTTTAGTATATTCACAGAATTATGCCACCATTACCACAGTCAATTTTAGAACACTTTGATCACCTCAGAAAGAAACCCCACACCCTTTAATTATCACTCTAAATCTCCCCATCCTCCCAGCCCTAAGCAGCAGTCTGCTTTCTCTATGTGTTTGCGTATTTTGAACCTTTCATATAAATGAACCTATCATATAAATGGAATCATAACATTGTCTTTTGTGACTGACTGACTTGACTTAGCATGTCTTCAGGATTCATCTATCTTGGAGCATGTATCAGTACTTCATTCCTTGTTATGGCTGAATAATATTCCATTGTATGGATATACCACATTTTGTTTATCCATTCATCAGTTGATGGACATTTGGGTTGTTTCTGCCTTTTGGCTATTGCAAACAATGCTTCTGTGAACATTTGTGTAAAAGTTTTCCTGTTTTCTTTCAGGTATATATCTAGGAGTGGAATTACTAGTTACAAATGGTAACTCAGTTTAACTTTTTCAAAAATTGCCAGACTTTTTTCCAAAGTGCTGTACCATTTTATATTCCCTTCAGCAGTGTATGAGGGTTCCAGTTTCTCCACATCCTCACCAACACTTATTTTGAGTATTTTATCCTAACTATCCTGTAGGGTGTAAAGTGGTATCCTATTGTGGTTTTGATTTGGCATTTCCCTGATAAATAATGATGATGAACATCTTTTTATGTACTTATTTGTCATTTGTGTATCTTCTTTGGAGAAATGTCCATTCAGATCCTTTGCTCATTTTTTAATTGGGTTATTTGGCTTTATTATTGAGTTGTAAGAGTTCTTTATATATTCTAGCACAAGTCCCTTATCAGATATATGATTTTCAAATATTTTTTCCCATACTGTGGGTTGTCTTTTTAGTTTCTCAGTAGTGTACTTTGAAGCACAAAAAATTTTAATATTGATAAAGTTTAATTTATCTATTTGTTGTTGTTGTTGTTTGTGCTTTTGGTATCATCTCCGTTGCCAGAATTCAAAGGCAGAAAGACTTACCCCTGTGTTTTCTTCTAAGATTTTCATAGTTTTGATTCTTACATTTAGGTCTTTGATCCATTTTGAGTCAATTTTTTGTATGTGGTGTGAGGTTAAGGGTCCAACATCAGTCTTTTGCATGAGACTATTCAGTTATTCTAGCACCATTTGTGGAAAAGACACTCCCCCTTGAGTGGTCTTAGCACCTTTGTTGAAAGTCAGTTAACGGTAATTACGTAGGTTTATTTCTGGGCTCTGACTTCTGTTACATTGATCTTTTTGTCTGTTCTTCTGCCAGTACTACACTGTCTTGATTACTGTAGCTTTGTACTAAGATTTGAAATTGGAAAGTATGAATCTTCCAACTTTGTTCTTGCTCAAAATTGTTTTGGCTCTTCTGGGTCCCTTGAGATTCCATATGAATTTTAGGATCAGCTTGTCAATTTCTAGAAAGAAGCCTGTTGGGATTCTGATAGGGCGTAGTAGATCTATAGATAAACTTGAAGAGTGTTACCATTTTAACAATATTAAGTCTTCTCATCCATGAACATAGGATGTCTTTCTGTTTACAGTAGTCCCCCTCTTATGCACAGTTTTGCTTTCAGATTTCAGTTACCCATGATCAGTTGCAGTCCAAAAATATTAAATGGAAAATTCCAGAAATAATTCACAAGTTTTAAATTTTGTGCTGTTCTAAGTAGCACAATGAAATCTTGTGCGGTCTTGCTCCTTCCTGCTCAGAACATGAATCATCCTTTTGTCTAGCGTATCTACGCTGTATACGCTACCTGCCCGTTTGTCACTTAGTCGTCTCGGTTATCTGATTGACTGTTGCGATCTTGCAGTGCTTGTGTTCAAATAACCCTTATTTTAATTAATAATGGCCCCAAAGCACAAGAGTAGTGATGCTGGCAGTTTGGATATGCCAAAGAGAAGCCGTAAAGTGCTTCTTTTCAGTGAAAAGCTGAAAGTTCTTGACTTAATAAGGAAAGAAAAATAACGATATACTGACGTTGCTAAGATCTACAGTAACTTTTATTGCGGTGCATTGTTATAATTGTTCTATTTTATTATTATTGTTGTTAATCTCTTACCGTGCCTAATTTATCGTAGGTGTGTACTTATAGGAAAAAACAATATATATAGGGTTCGGTACTATCTGCAGTTTCAGGCATCCACTGGGGGTTTTGGAATGTATCCCCCACAGATAAGGGGGGATTACTATATTTAGATTTTCTTTAACTTCTTTCTATGATGTTTTATAGTTTTCAGAGTATAAGTTTTGCACCTCTTCTTATTAAATATAGTCTCAAGAATTTTATTCTTTTTGATGCTATTATAAATAGAATTTTCTAAGTTTCACTTTTGCATTGTTCATTGCTAGTGTATAGAAATGTAATTGATTTTGTATATTGATCTTGTATCTTGCAACCTTGAATTTGTGTATTAATTTTCTTTAGTGGATTCCTTAGGATTTTCTTAGGATTTATACAAGATCATGTCATCTGTGAATAGCAGCAGTTTTACTGCCTTCTTTTCAATTGAGATTCCTTTTATTTCATATAGCCCTTTGTTATTAAATGTATATCTTCATTTGGTTCCATCAGTGGTTCTCAAAGTATCTGTGTACCCCTGAGGGTTCCCAGAGAGCCTTTCAGGGAGTCTGAGAGGTAAGACATTTTGCCTTTTGGTGGATATTTTCACTGATAGTGCAAAGGCATGGTGGATAAAACTGCTGGCCACATTGCAGGAAATAAGGCAGTGGCACTAACTAGTTAATGTAATCTTCACCACCAAGCACTTGTTCTTTAAAAATAACTTACTTGATGTCCTTGATGAAGCAATGAAAATTTTATTAAATCTCAAAGCTGTGTACATGTCTTTTTAATATTCTTTGATGAAATGAGAAGTACATGTAAAGCATTTGTCTTGCATACTGCAGTACTATGGTTGTCTTAAGGAAGTGCACTCATGTGATTGAGTTGTAAGCTGAATTAGCTGCTTTTTTCATGAAACACCATTTTTATTTGAAAAAATGACTCAGAGGTTATCCAAATTTGGGTATGTGGCAGGCATTTGCTGGAATGAATGAAGCAAGCATGTCACTTCAAAGAAGACTGACAGTGTTGGTTGCCAGTGAGAAAACTGAGCTTTCAGGAAAAAATTACAATTTTGGAAAACATACTTGTCACTGTGAGTTTGACAGCTGCCCAGTACTTACAGATTTTTGATGAGGTTGATGGGAATAACGTGATGTTATTTTTTTATACTGTGTAATGAAATATGTCAACATTGGAAGGATCTGCATAACTTAGTGAACCAATGTTTTCTGTATCACCAATGCATAATGTTACAAGGTCATTTATGGGCAAAAGATCTGTTCAGAGAGCAAGACAGATTGATGGATTTTAATGTAACAGACTACTGATATGGCTTTAGATTTCACATTGTAACTTATCTTTAAGAAATTAACAGTCATTGAGTTTTGGCATAATATCAAGAATATCTAGAATTATCTGACAAGGCTATTAAAATACTCTTCCTGTTCCTAAGTTCAGATTCTTTAAGGATGGATTTTCTTCATATACTTTACCAAAACAATATATGGCAACAGACAATGCAAAAGCAGTTAATGAGAATCCAACTGTTTTCTTTTTTTTTTTTTTTTTTTTTGTGAGAAAGATCAGCCCTGAGCTAACATCCATGCTAATCCTCCTCTTTTTGCTGAGGAAGACCGGCTCTGAGCTAACATCCACTGTCAGTCCTCCTCCTTTTTTTCCCCCAAAGCCCCAGTAGATAGTTGTATGTCATAGTTGCACATCCTTCTAGTTGCTGTATGTGGGACGCGGCCTCAGCATGGCCGGAGAAGCGGCGTGTTGGTGCACGCCTGGGATCTGAACCCCGGGCCGCCAGTAGCAGAGTGTGCGTACTTAACCGCTAAGCCATGGGGCTGGCCCCCAACTGTTTTCTAATAAGCCAGCTCTAAAAAGATTTTCAAACATTTAAAACAGTGCCACTCAAGTCACTGATTTTTTGAAAATGGAAAACAGATAATTTATCGTTTCTAAATTAATGAATAAATAAACATTTCTAAGTTTTAGATCAGAACACAATAAATATTGATAGATGTAAACCACCTAAACATAAGCTCTTCAAAGTCTTCAATTTTTAAGCATGTGAAGGGGTCCTGAAAACAATAAGTTTGAGAACTGCTGGGTTGCATAATCTTAAAATTTTCCCCTTCCTTATTCAGGGTTTTGTTACTCTGATCCCTTAAGTGTGAATATTACCCAAGGTTTAGTCCTATGCTGTGTATTTTATGAAGAAGTTGGAGTAAGGATTCAATCTACTTCCATGACTTCATCATCTTTCAGACAACTTTCAGAGTATATTTCTAGCCCTGATAACTTTCCAAGCGTTAGTCTGATATCCTTAACTTAGTGCTAGCCATTTCTATTGAAGTATCCTTCTTTGTCCTCCAATTCACCAAAAGTGAAACTGAGTCCTCCATCTTGTTCTCGTATTTATTTTCTTGCTTGCTTCCTTACGTGAATCTTGCTTAATTATGTGAATTTCTCACACTGGAATTTATTTTAGTACTTTTACTACTTTCCAGACCTTAGAATAGTGCCTCTGGAACTTAAATGCACATAATAAGAATCACCTGGAGATTTTCTTAAAAATGCAGATTCTAACTCAAGCAGTCTGAAGTTTCGCCTGAGATTCTTCATTCTAAGAAGGTTCCAGATGACGCTGATGCTTTTGGTCCTTGGAACATACTTTGAGTAGCAAGGTCTTGGAATACTTTGATTCTACTTATTGCACTCCTGTCTTTTTCTTTACAACTTTTGTTGTAGTGTATTTTAATTACTTATATTTTTTAAACTCTGTAAGACGTTTTGTAAAGTCAATATTCATTTAGATTTACCCACATTTACCTTTTCTCTTGCTCTTCATTCTTTAGTGCCTCTCTGGGCTCTCATCTGGGATCATTTTTCTTTTAGCATTTCCTTTAGTGTGGTTCTGCTGTTGATGATTTTTCCCAGTATTTGCTTGCCTTCTAAAATGAAGATAAAATACATTTTCAGACAAGCAAACACTGAAATAGGGTATTGAATTACAGATTGGCAGTTACTGTTGCTTCTTTCAGTAAGTCATTCCATGTTTTTCTAGCTTAAATTGTTTCTACTGAGAAGTCAACCATCAGTTTTACTTTTGCTTCTTTAAAGGTAAGTTTTTTCTTCATCTGTCTGATTTTAAGATCTTCTTTTTGTCCTAGATCTTCAGCAGTTTTACTATGTTGTGTCTACATCTGTTTTTCTGTTTATTTGTTTGGGATTCGTTCTTGAATATGGTTTGAGTTTTTAAAAAAAATTAGTTTTGGAAGTATGTAGCCATTATCTCTTCAAATGTAGGTCCTGCCTATGCTTTCATCACCTTTTGGGACTCCAATTACATAAATGCTATACTTTTTCATTATTTTCCTAGTCTATTTTACTCGCTCCTATATTTTCCATCCTTTTGTCTTTCAGTCTAGATATTCTGTACTTCTGTCTAGATATTTATTTTTGACCCATCTTCCTTTCCCTATTCCTCTCTTAAACTGTATGTAATCTAGTATTAAAGCCATCTATTGAGATCTTAATTCCAGTTACTATATATTTTAATTTTAAAGCTTTTGATTATTTTTTAATAGTTTTCAGAATTTTGCTGAAATTCTTTATCTTAACTAACTCTAATATCTTAAACATTACAATTGTAAAGTTCAGGTTTGATAACTCTAATATCTGATTTTATGTCTTATTCTCTTCTTTCTCTCTTTGTTTTTGATTATGTGGTTTGTGGTCGTGTTTGTTGGGATATGTGGTAATTTTTTAACTTTATTATAGGAAAAGTCAAACATACAGAGTTATGTGCAAAAGTGGGAAGGTTTGGGCAATGATATTTATGTACCCATCACCTAATCAACAGTTACCACCTCATGGACAATTTTGTTTCATTTGTACCCTGCCCACTGCCTTTTACCTACCTATTGGATCATTTTGCAGCAATTCCAGGTATTATATGTTACCTGTATATATTTCAATATAGTTCTCTAAAAGACAGGTACTTCAAAACTACATAACCACACTGTCATCATCACAGATAAAAAATTCAGAGAATTTCTTTTTTTTCCGAATTTATCTTTTTTTAAAAAAATTATTGAGGTCATATTAGTTATAACATTGTGTAATTTCAGGTGTACATTATTATATATCAGTTTCTGTGTAGACTGCATTGTGCTCATGCCCAGTAGTCTAGTTTTTATCTTTCAACATACATATCTGCCCCTTATCCCTTTCTTCTTCCCCCCCAATTCCTTCCCCCTGGTAACCACTAATCTGTTCTCCTTATCCGTGTGTTCTCTTATCTTCCACATATGAGTGAAATCATATGGTGTTTGTCTTCCTCTGTCTGGCTTATTTCGCTTAACATAATACCCCGAAGGTCCATCCCTATTGTTGTAAATGGCACAGTTTTGTCTTTTTTTATGGCTGAGTAGTATTGCATTGTGTGTGTGTGTGTATACATATCACATCTTCTTTATCCCTTCATCGTTGTTGGGTACTTGGGTTGCTTCCACGTCTTGGCTACTGTGGATAATGCTGCGACGAACATAGGGATGCATAAATCTCTTTGAATTGTTGATTACATGTTCTTTGGGTAAATACCCAGTAGTGGGATAGCTGGATCATATGGTATTTCTGTTTTTAATTTTTTAGAAATCTCTGTACTGTTTTCCGTAGTGGCTGCACCAGTTTGCATTCCTACCAGCAGCCACTAATAATTAGTGATGTTGAACATCTTTTCACGTGCCTGTTGCCCATCTGTATATCTTCTTTGGAAAAATACCTGTTCGTATCTTTTGCCCATTTTTTGATCAGGTTTTTTTGTTGTTGTTGAGTTGTATGAGTTCTTTATATATTTTGGAAATTAACCCCTAGTCAGATATATGATTTGCAAATATTTTCTCCCAGTTGGTGGGTTCTCGTTTCATTTTGTTCATGGTTTCCTTTGCCTTTTGGAAGCTTTTTAGTCTGATGAAGTCCCATTTGTTTATTTTTTCTTTTGTTTCCCTTGCCTGAGTAGACATGGTATTTGAAAAAATACTGGTAAGAGTAATCTCTTAATATGAAACATTTAATGGTTGAATTTCCCTCATACTCTAAATTTTAAAAAAATTTATTTCATTTTTCTTTTAAAATCTGAATGAGGATTCAGATGAGGTCTATTGTAGTTGAATTTTTAAGTTTTGAATCTACTTTATTGATGTATAATTTACATGCAATAAACTGTATCTATTTTAAGTGTGCAATTCCATTCATTTTGACAGATGTATACACCTATGTAAGCACCACTACAATTGAATATTTCCACCAACTTACCATCCTTGTAACTACGGTTGTGCTTTTTTCTTCCTTTGGCTTTATTGAGATACAGTTGTCTTATAACATTGTGTAAGTTTAAGATGTACAATGTGATAATTTGATACACATATATATTGCAAAATGATTACCACAATAAGGTTAGTAAAACATCTATTACCTCACATAATTATCTTTTTTTTTTGGTGGTGACATTTAAGATTTACTCTCTTAGGGACTTTCAAGTACGGTATTGTTAATTATGGTCACCATGCTGTACATTATTAGATCCCAAGAACTTATTCATCTTATAACTAGAAGTTTGTGCCCTTTGACCAACGTTTTCACATTTCTTTCACCCCCCCACCCTCCAACCCCTGGCAACCACTATTCTATTCTCTTGCTCTATGAGTTGAGCTTTTTTTAGATTGCACATATAAGTGAGATCATATAGTATTTGTCTTTCTCTGGCTTACTTCACTTAGCATAATGCCCTCAGGGTTCATCTGTGTTGTTCCAAATGGCAAGATTTCCTTTTTTTATGGCTGAATAATATTCCATTGTATATATGTACCACATCTTCCTCATCCATTCATCCATCAGTGGACACTTAGGTTGCTTCCATTTATTGGCTACTGTGAATAATGCTGCATTGAAAATGGGGTTGCAGATGCCTCTCTGAGACAGTGATTTTGTTTCCTTCAGATTTATACCCAGAAGTGGGATTGCTGGGTCATATGGTAGTTCTATTTTTGCATTTTTTGAGGAATTCCCATAATGTTTTACATTATGGCTGTACCAATTTACATTTCCACCTACAGTGCACCAGGGTTTCCGTTACTCCACATCCTTACCAACACTTGTTATCACTTGTCTTTTTGATAATGGCCATTCTAACAGATGTGAGGTGATAGCTCATTATAGTTTTGATTTGCATTTCCCTGATGATTAATGATATTGAGCATCTTTCATGTACCTGTTGGCTATTTGTATGTCTTCTTTGGAGGAATATCTATTCAAGTCCTTTGCTCATTTTTTAATTAGCTTATTCAGATTTTTGCTGTTGAGTTGTATGAGTTCCTTATATATTTTGGATAGTAATCCTTTATAAGATACATGGTTTGTACATATTTTCTCCCATTCCGTGGGTTGATTGTTTCTTTTGCTGTGCAGAAGCTTCTTGGTTTGATGTAGTCCTACTTGTTTATTTTTGCTTTTGTTGCTTGTAATTTTGGTGTCATATTCAAAAAATTGTTACCAAGACCAGTGTCAGGGAGCTTTTTCCCTATATTTTCCTTTTCAGGTCTTACATTCAAGTCTTTAATCCATTTTGAGTTAACTTTTGCGGATGCTGTAAGGTAAGGATTCATTTTTGTTCTTTTGTATGTGAAATCCAGTTTTCCCAGTACCATGTATTAAAGAGGCTATCCTTTCCCCATTGATTATTCTTGGCTCCCTTGTCAAATATTAATTGAGCATATATGCATGGGTTTATTTCTGGTCCCTGCGTTCTGTTCCATTGGTCTGTGTTTTTGTTTTTGTTTTTGTTTGTTTATTGCAGTAACATTGGTTTATAACATTGTATAAATTTCAGGTGTACATCATTATACTTCTATTTCTGTGTAGATTACATCATGTTCACCACCCAAATATTAATTACAACCCATCACCACACACATGTGCCAAATTATCCCTTTTGCCTTCGTCCCTCCCACCTTCCCCTCTAGTAACCACCAATCCAATCTCTGTCTCTATGTGTTTGTTTGTTGTTGTTATTATCTACTACTTAATGAGTGAGATCATACAGTATTGGACCTTCTCCCTCTGACTTATTTCACTTTGCATAATACCCTCAATGTCCATCCACGTTGTCACAAATGGCTTGATTTAATCATTTCCTATGGCTGAGTAGTATTCCATTGTGTATATATACCACATCTTCCTTATCCATTTGTCCCTTGATGGGCACTTAGGTTGCTTCCAAGTGTTGGCTATTGTGAATAACGCTGCAGTGAACACAGGGGTGCGTGTATCTTTACGCGTTGGTGTTTTCAAGTTTGGATAAATACCCAGCAGTGGAATAGCTGGATCGTATGGTAGTTCTATTCTTAATTTTTTGAGGAATCTCCATACTGTTTTCCATAGTGGCTGCACCAGTTTGCACTCCCACCAGCAGTGTATGAGAGTTCCCTTCTCTCCACATCCTCTCCAACACTTGTTGTTTCCTGTCTTGTTAATTATAGCCATTCTGACGGGCGTGAGGTGATATCTCATTGTAGTTTTGATTTGCATTTCCTTCTTTGTATTGTCTTCGTCTGGCTTTGGTATCAGGGTGATGTTGGCCTGAATGATTTAGGAAGTGTTCCATCTTCCTCTATTTTTTGGAATAGTTTGAGAAGGATGGGTATTAAATCTTCTTTGAATGTTTGGTAAAATTCACCGGAGAAGCCGTCTGGTCCTGGACTTCTATTTTTTGGGAGATTTTTGATTACTATTTCAATCTCTTTACTTGTGATTGGTCTATTCAGATTCTCCATTTCTTCTTGGTTCAGTTTTGGAAGGTTGCGTGAGTCTAAGAATTTATCCATTTCTTCTAGATTGTCCAATTTGTTGGCATATAATTTCTCATAGTATTTTCTTATAATCCTCTGTATTTCTGTGGTATCCATTGTAATTTCTCCTCTTTCATTTCTAATTTTATTTACTTGAGCCTTTTCTCTTTTTTTGTTAGCAAGCCTGGCTAAGGGTTTGTCGATTTTGTTTATCTTCTCAAAGAACCAACTCTTTGTTTCATTAATCCTTTCTACTGTTTTTTTGGTCTCAATTTCATTTATTTCTGCTCTGATTTTTATTATTTCTCTCCTTCTGCTGACTTTGGGCTTTGTTTGTTCTTCTTTTTCTAGTGTTTTTAGGTGTAATTTAAGGTTGCTTATTTGGGCTTTTTCTTGTTTGTTAAGGTGGGCTTGTATCGCTATGAGTTTCCCTCTCAGGACTGCTTTTGCTGCATCCCATATGGTTTGGTGTGGCATATTTTCATTTTCGTTTGTTTCCAGATAGTTTTTGATTTCTTCTTTAATTTCATCAATGATCCATTGGTTGTTCAGTAGCATGTTGTTTAGTCTCCACATTTTTGTCACTTTCCCAGTTTTTTTTTCATGGTTCATTTCCAGTTTCGTAGCATTGTGTTTTGAAAAGAGGCTTGTTATGATTTCAGTCTTCTTAAATTTATTGAGGCTTGCTTTGTTTCTCAACATATGGTCTATCCTTGAGAATGTTCCATGTGCGCTTGAGAAGAATGTGTGTAGTCAGCTGTTTTTGGATGGAGTGCTCTGTATATGTCTACTAGGTCCATCTCGTCCAGTTTTTCATTTAAGTCTACTATTTGTTTATTGACTTTTTGTCTGGATGATCTATCCATTGATGTTAGTGGGGTATTAAGATCCCCTACTATTATTGTGTTGTTGTTAATGTCTCCTTTTAGGTTTGTTAATAGTTGCTTTATGTACATTGGTGCTCCTGTGTTGGGTGCATATATTTTTATAAGTGATATGTTTTCTTGGTGGAGTGTCCCTTTTATCATTATATATTTCCCTTCTTTGTCTTTCTCAACCTGTTTTATCTTGAAGTCTACTTTGTCTGATATGAGTATGGCAACACCTGCTTTCTTTTGTTTGCTATTAGCTTGGAGTATTGTCTTCTGTCCTTTCACTCTGAGCCTGTGTTTGTCTTTAGTGCTGAGATGTGTTTCCTGGAGGCATCGTATTGTTGGGTCTTGCTTTTTAATCCATCCTGCCACTCTGTATCTTTTGATTGGTGAGTTCAATCCATTTACATTTAGGGTAATTATTGATATATGAGGGCTTAATGTTGCTGTTTTGTCACTTATTTTCTGGTTCTTTTGCGTTTCCTTTGTTTCTTGTCCCATTTGTTTCGGACTACCAATTCAGTTTGGTTGTCCTGTCTTATGACTCTTCTAGTTTTCTCTTTGTTTGTCTTATGTGATTTTGTTTTGATTATTTGTTTAGTGGTTACCTTGAGGTTTGTGTAAAAAATCTTTTGTATGAGATAGTCCATTATCTGATGGCCTCCTATTTCCTTATACTAAGTCAATTCACTCACTTTCCTCTTCCCCTTCTAAGTTGCTCTTGTTATACCTTATTCTATCTTGTGTTGTGGCTGTGTGTTTACAGTGATGAGGTTAAATTTATTTTTGGTGAATTCCTTCCTTTGATCTTTGATTTTAGTATTTAAGTGGTTGCTAACCTATTCCGGTAAAGATCTACTATTTTTCTGAGTTTATCTCCCTATTTTCCTCCTTGCTCCAAGCTTTGTATTCCCTTTCTCTTCTTTTTTTCAGGCCTGAGGACCTTCTTGAGTATTTCTTATAGTGGGGGTCTCATGGCCATGAACTCCCTTAGCTTTTGTTTATCTGGGAGAGTTACTGTTTCTCCATCATATTTGAAGGATATTTTTGCTGGATAGAGTATTCTTGGCTGAAAGTTTTTGTCTTTCAGTATTTTGAATATATCATTCCAGTCTCTCCTAGCCTGTAAAGTTTCTGTTGAGAAATCCGCTGAGAGCCTGATGGGAGTTCCTTTGTACGTTATTTTTTGTTTTTGTCTAGCTGCCCTTAACATTGTTTCTTTGTCATTGACTCTGGCTAGCCTTACCAGTAGGTGTCGTGGGGAGGGCCTTTGCCTGTTGACATGTTTAGGTGACCTGTTGGCTTCGCTTACTGGTATTTCCTGCTCCTTCCCCAGATTTGGGAAATTCTCAGCTATTTCCTTGGTTAGGCTCTCTGTTCCTCTTTCCCTCTCATCTCCCTCAGGAATACCTATCATTCTTATGTTACATTTCCTAATAGAGTCAGATATTTCTCGGAGACTTTCTTCATTTCTTTTTAGTCTTAGTTCTCTCTCCTCTTCTATCTGGAACATATCTGTATTCCTGTCCTCTAAAATGCTAATTCTTTCCTCCATATTGTCAGCTCTCTTCTTTAAAGATACCAGATTCTCCTTTATCTTCTCCATTGTGTTCTTCATCTCCATCAGCACTGATTGGTTTTTCTTTATGATTTCAATCTCTTTTGTGAAGAAACTCCTAATGTCATTGAATTGTTTGTCTGTGTTGTCTTGTATTTTGTTGAGTGTTTTTATGATAGCTGTTTTGAAATCTCTGTTGTTTAGGTTATGGATTTCTGTGTCTTCAGGGTTGGTTTCTGGGTGCTTGTCATTTTCCTTCTGGTCTGGTGATTTCATGTATCTTTGCATTGTGGTTCCTGTGTTGACTTTGTTTTTCCTCATCCTGGAAATCTCTGGTTGCAGTTTCTACCCGCTGCCACTGTGTGGTGGTAAAGGGCTGTGTAATCTGAGCCCCCTGCCCTCTGCCGCAGTTTTTCCGCTGCGATCCCTGGGTCGGATCACTTGGTCTGGTCTGGTCGGCTGAGCTGCAGGGTCCGGTTTGTGGGGCGGTGGGGGGGGCTCTCTCTTTTGCCCTCTTGGTCCCTGGCATGGGGGGCTTCTCGTTCACCCCTCGTTATCTGCTCTCTGGGGTGCTCATATGTTGTTGGTACCCCGTAGCAGTTCTGAGTCCTCTGTGTGGGAGTTTCCCACTGGCTGAGAGAGCCCAAAGAGCTACGGTTTCCCTGCAGAGGGCCGCCCGTCCCTCATCTCTGGGAGCCACGCAGACCGGGATCGCTGATCTGATGGGGAGGGAGAGGAGTGCTCCTTACCTCTCCCCACCTTCTCTGGGGGCCCAGCACATTCTGCTCTCAGATGTGTGGCAGTGTGGATCTTTCTGATCTTGCTTTTCACTGTCTGGGATTCCGTTGTTGATTTGTGACTGTTCCTTTTGTTGTATCTTATCGAGGGAAGAGTTCACGGGAAAGCTCACTCTGCCATGACACTGACGTCACTCCCTCTCGATTTGCATTTCTTTGATAGCTAATGATGTTGAACATCTTTTCATGTGCCTGTTGGCCATCTGTATATCTTCTTTGGAGAAATGTCTGTTGAGGTCTTTTGCCCATTTTTTCATTGAGTTGTTAGTTTTTTTGTTGTTGAGATGCATGAGTTTTTTGTGTATTTTGGAGATTAACCGCTTATCAGATGTATGGTTTGCAAATATCTTCTCCCAGTTGTTAGGTTGTCTTTTCGTTTTGTTGATGGTTTCTTTTGCTGTGCAGAAGCTTTTTAGTTTGATGTAGTCCCATTTGTTTATTTTTTCTATTGTTTCTTTTGCCTGGTCAGACATGGTGCTTGAAAATATGTTGCTAAGACCGATGTCGAAGAGTGTACTGCCTATGTTTTCTTCTAGAAGTTTCATAGTTTCAGGTCTTACATTCAAGTCTTTAATCCATTTTGAGTTAATTTTTGTGTATGGTGTAAGGTAAGGGTCTGCTTTCATTTTTTTTGCATGTGGCTGTCCAGTTTTCCCAGCACCATTTGTTGAAGAGACTTTCTTTTCTCCATTGTATGTTCTTGGCTCCTTTGTCGAAGATTAGCTGTCCATAGATGTGTAGGTTGTGTTTTTGTTTTTATGTTAGTACTTTACTGTTTCGATTATTATAGCTTTGTAATGTAGTTTGAAATCAGGAAGTGTGATGCCTCCAGCTTGTTCTTTTTGAGGGTTACTTTGGCTATTTGGGATCTTTTGTGGTTTCATGTGAATTTTAGGATTGTTTTTCCTATTTCTGTGAAAAATGCCATTGGAATTTTGAGGGATTACATTGAATCTATAGATGGGTTTAGGTAGTATGGACATTTTAACAATACTAATTTTTATGATCCAAGAACACAGGATATCTTTCCATTTATTTGTGTTTTTTTCAGTTTCCTTCATCCATGTGTTACTGTTTTTAGTGTACAGATTTTTCATCTCCTTGGTTAAATTTATTCCTAAGAATTTTATTGTTTTTGATGCTATTATAAATGGGATTGTTTTATTTCTTTTTCAGTTAGTTTGTTGTTAGTGTATAAAAATGTAACTGATTTCTGTATGTTGATTTTGTATCCTGCAAGTTTACTGAATCCGTTCATTAGTTCTGACAGTTTTTTTGGTAGAGTCTTTACAATTTTCTCTGTTTAAGATCATGTCATCTGCAAACAGAGACAGTTTTACTTCTTCCTTTCCGATCCAGATGCCTTTTATTTCTTTTTCATGACTGATTGCTCTGGCTAGGACTTCCAGTACTGTGTTGAACAGGAGTGGTGAGACTGGGAACCCTTGTTTTGTTCCTTATCTTAGAGGAAAAGCTTTCAGTATTTCACTATTGAGTGTGATGTTAACTGTGGTCTTGTCATATATGGTTATTTTGGGTTCTTGGACCCAATTCCTATGTGTGTTGATGTGGAGGCTTCCCGACACCAACAAGCAATTCTCAGACATCAGTATTATATCTAAGAATTCAACTCAATTCTGCTTGATTCTGATACTGTTTACCCTAAGAAACCATCAGATTCCACAAGTAAAGGGCTCAGTCCTTCAAGACTGCCCTCCACTTCATATGCAATTGCAAACCCAAGTTGTTACCTGTACTTCTGACTGACCAGTGATAAGCAGAGGTTCCCACGACCCCCTCCTTGAGTTGGATTAATTTGCTGGAATAGCTCACAGAACTCAGGAAACCCGTTTAGTCACTAGATTACTGACTTATTACAAAGAATATTAAAGGATACGAATTGACAGCCAGATGAGGAAATACATAGGGTGAGGTCCTGAACAAAGGAGCTTCTGTCTTCATGGAGCTTGGAGAAGCTCCATGTGCCACTTGAACCCAGCACAGTGGCACATGGAAGAGTTCTGGTTCCTCAACCTGGAAGCTCTCTGAACTACCTCCTTTTGTTTGTTTGTTTTTCTGAGTAAGATTTGCCCTGAACTAACATCCATGCCATCTTCCTCAATTTTTTAGTTTGACCAACCTCTAGACCCTCTCCTTCTCATCAGATATCAGGAGGTGGGACTGAAATTTCCAACCCTCTGTTCACGGTTAGTTCCCCTGGAAAACAACCCCCATCCTTAGGTGCTTTCCAAAAGTCACCTTCATCAACATAAACCCAGTTGTGGTGGAAAGGGGCTTGTTACGGGTAACAGGACACCCAGTTCACCTTTATGGCTCTGAGTTGTTTTAAGGAATTGAGTACAAGAGACCAAATATTATAACAAAAGATGCTTCTGTTGTTCTGGGAAAGCTCATGAAATTCCAAGGGTTTTGGGAGTTGTGAGCCAGGGACTGTGGATGAAGACCAAATATTTATGAGAAATAAATTTTGGTCATCTAAATGACAAAATATATATCTCTCTCATAAATCACAATATCACAGTGGCCTTTATTATGTTTAGGTACATTCCTTCTATACCCAATTTAAGAGTTTTTATCATAACAGTGAATTTTGTGAAATGCCGTTTTTGCAGCTATTGAGATGTTTCTATGATTTTTATCTTTCATTCTATCAACGTGATGTATCACATTTATTGATTTGTGTATAGTGAGCCATCCTTGCATCCAGGGATGCATCCCACTTGATCATGGTGTTATAATCCTTTTAATATGCTGCTAAATTTGGTTTGCTAGTATTTTGTTGAAGAAATTTTGCATGTATATTCAGGGATATTGGCCTATAGTTTTCTTTTCTTATAGTATCCTTATCTGACTTTTTTTCAGGGTAGTGCTGGCCTTGTAAAATGAGTTTGGAAGTGTTCCTTCCTTTTCATTTTTTTGGAAGAGTTTGAAAAGGATTGGTGTTAATTATTCTTTAAATGTTTGGCAGAATTCACCAGTGAAACTCTGGTTCTGGGCTTTTCTTTGTTGGGAGGTTTTTGATCACTGCTTCAATCTCCTTACTTGTTATTGGCCTGTTCAGATTTTCTGTTTCTTCGTGATTGAGTCACGGTAGGTTGTATGTTTCTAGGGATTGATCCATTTTTATAGATTGTCCAATTTGTTGGCTTATAATTGTTCATAGTAGTCTCTTATGATCCTTTGTATTTCTGTGTTATCAGTTGTAATACCTCACTTGTCTCCTCTTTCACTTCTGATTTTATTTATTTGAGTGTTCTCTTTTTTTCTTTAGTCTAGCTAAAGATTTGTCTATTTTTTGTGTTCTCAGAAAACGAGCTATTGGGAACAGCCTGGTGGCATAGTGGTTAAGTTTGGCGTGCTCCACTTTGGCAGCCTGGGTTTGCGAGTTTGGATCCCGAGTGAGGACCTAAACCACTCATCAAGCCATGCTGTGGCAGCGAGCCACGTACAAAATAGAGGAGGATTGGTACACATGTTAGCTCAGGGCCAGTCTTACTTAGCCAAAAACAAAAAAACCCAAGCTCTTAGTTTTGGTGATCTTTCCTATTGTTTCTCTAATCTCTATTTCACTTCTTTCTGCTCTGATCTTTGTTATTGTCTTCCTTCTGCTAACTTGGGGTTTAGTTTTTTTTTTTCTTCTTTTTTTTTTTTGCTTAAGATTAGCCCTAAGCTAACATCTGTGCCAGTCTTCCTCTATTTTGTATGTGGGTCTCTGCCTCAGCATGGCTGACAAGTGGCAGGTCTGCTCCTGGGATCTGATCCAAAGCCAAGAACCTGGGCTGCTGATGTGAAGCATGCTGAACTTAACCATTACACCATGGGGCCGGCCCCAGTAGTTTTTTGTTTTTTTTCCTAGTTCCTCGAGGTGTAAAGTTAGGTTGCTTATTTGAGACCGTTTTTCGTAACGTAGCATTTATCACTTTAAGTTTCTCTCTTAGGACTCCTTGTTCTCCATTCCATAAGTTGGGATATGTTGGGTTTCTGTTTTTGTTTGTCTCAAGATATTTTTTGATTTCCCTTTTGACTTCTTTGATTCATTAGTTCTTTAGAAGTATGTTGTTTAGTATCTATGTATTTGTGAATTTTCCAGCTTTCCTCCTGTTACTGATTTCTGATTTATAGCATTGTGTTCAGAAAAGATACTTGGTATGATTTCAGTCTTCTTAAATTCGCTAAGGCTTGCTTTGTGATCTAATGTACGATCTGTCCTGGAGAATGTTTCCTGTGCACTTGAGGAGAATGTGTGTTCTGCTGCTGTTGGATGGAATGTTCTGTATATGTCTGTTAGGTCCATTTGTTCTAAAATATAGTTCAAATCCAATGTTGCCTTATTGACTTTCTGTCTGATTTATCCATTGTGAAATTGAGATATTGAAGTCCCCTACTGTCATTTTATTTTTGTCTATTGTTCTCTTCAAATCTGTTAGTATTTGCTTCATATTTTTAGATATCATGTTGGGTGTATGTATATTTACTACTGTTGTATCCTCTTGATGAATTGATCCCTTTATCATTATATAATGACCTCCTTTGTCTCTTGTTACAGTCTTTGTCTTAAAGTCTATTTTGTCTGATATAAATATAGCTACTCCTTCTCTCTGTTTCCATTTGCATGGAATATAGTTTTCCATCCCTTCACTTTGAGCCTGTGTGTGTCCTTAAAGTTGTAGTGAGTCTCTTGCAGGCAGCATCTAGTTGGATATATTTTTCTTTTAATCCATGTAACTAGACTGTGCCTTTGATTGGAGAATTTCATCCATTTACATTTAAAGTAATTATTGATAGGTAAGGACTTACTACTGCCATTTTATTAATTGTTTTCTGGCTGTTTTGTAGTTTCCTTTTTCCTTTCTTCATCTCTTGCTGTCTTCCTTTGTGAATTGATGATTTCCTTAGTGGTATGTTTTGATTCTTCTGTCTTTTGTGTATCTGCTGTAGGTTTTTTGCTTTGTGGTTACCATGAGGCTTACATAAAACATCTTATATATCTTTAACAGTCCATTTTAAGCTGATAACAACTGAACTTTAATTGCATACAAAAACTCTACCCTTTTACTCCAATGCCCCAGTTTTTTCTTTTTGATGTCACAATTTACATATTTTTATATTGTGTATCCATTAACAAATTATTGTAGCTATAGTTATTTTTAATAGTTTTGTCCTTTAACGTGTATGCTGGAGTTAAGTGATTGACATATCACCATATTACAGTACTAGAGTGTTCTGAATTTGAGTATAGACTTTACCAATGTGTTTTATATTTTCGTATGTTTTCATGTACTAATTAGGGTTTTTTCATTTCAGCTTGAAGAATTTCTGTAAGCATTTTTTTAAAGACAGGTCTACTGGGTGATGAATTCTCTCAGCTTTTATTTGTCTGGAAGTCTTTATCGTTCCTTTATTTCTAAAGGACAACTTTGCCAGGTAAAATATTCTTCATTGACAGTTTTTTCTCTCTCAGCACTTTGAATATATCATCCTGTTCTCTCTGGGTTTGTTAAGATTTCTACTGAGAAATCTGCTAATAGCCTTATGGGGTTCCCTTGTATGTGAGGAAATTTTTTTTATCTTTTAGATAGTTTTATTATTATGTTTATTGGGGAAGATCTTTTTGAGTTGAAACTTTTTGGAAACTATGAGCTTCATGAACTTGAATGTCCAGATCTCTCCCCAGATTTGGGAAGTTCGTAGCTATTATTTCTTCAAATAAACTGCTGCCCCTTTTTCCTTCTCTTCTCCTTCTGGGACTTCAGTAATGCATAGATTGTTTCTCTTAATTGTATTCCATAGTTCCCATAAGCTTTCTTCACTCTTTTTCATTCTTTCTTTCTGTGTTCTCCTCTGATTGGCTAATTTCAAGTGACCAGTCTTCTGCTTGACAGATTCTTTCTTCTCCTTGATCAAGTCTGATGTTGATGCTCTCTGTTGCATTTTTACTTTATTCATTGTATTCTGCAGTTCCAGAATTCACTTCGTTCTTTTTATGATTTCTATCTTTGTTTTTTTTAAACTTCTTATTTTGTTCATGTATTGTTTTTCAGATTCCATTGAATTGCTTGTGTTTTCTTGTAGCTCACTGAGCTTCCTTAAAACAACTATTTTGAATTCTTGATTGGACAAATTGCAGATCTCTATTTCTTTGGGGTTGGTTACTGAAAAGTTATTGTCTTTCTTTGGTGGTTCAATGTTTGCTTGATTCTTTACACGTTCCTTGAAGTCTTGCGTTGCTGTTTTTGCGTTTGAGGTGGCAATTACTGTCTCCAGTTTTTACTGAGTGGCTTTGGGAGATACATACCTTCTGTCAACCCTATTAGGGATTCTGAGGCTTTCTCAGACCTTTTCTGTGGATACTTCTGCTTTTCATTTCTTATTTTCTCTTGAGGGGAAATTCTTAAGATTGTATGCCTTCTCAAGGTCATGCAAAGCTAGGTCAAGTGCTGACAGCCTGTTGTTTACTTTCCCTAGTGCAGTGCTGAGTTCTCAAGTTTGTCTTCTTTCTCCCAATTTTGCAGAGTTGGACCAGCTTTCTGCATGTGTTCATTAGCTGTCTGCAAAGGCTTGCTCTTGCTGCCCTTAGGGGTGCACACAGGAAGCCAATCACAGGGTGGGAGTGTGTGTGGGTGAGGTGCTTGGAGAATTGGAAGTGCCCATTTGCCAGTTAGGGGCATCCTAAGGCAAGGTGGTTTGTGAGTGGGCTTTCTGATGAAGTCTGCATTGTAGTTAGTAGGATCTGTGTCCCTTTTGCTGTTCTCTGAGAGCCCTGCTGTTCTCCTAGCCACTCCCCTCCTCTGAGTCATGTAGTACACCTCAGTATCCTGGCTGGCACGAGAACAAAATGGATCTCTTTGGCAATGTCCTGCACAACTGGGTAAGCTGGGTGCTCACTCCTATTCTCTCACTTTCCCCCATTGGAGAAATCACAGACTAAGAAGATCTCTCTTGGAGCTGTGCTCTGCCACCTTGGGGGAAGGGTGTCACAGGTAAAGTGAAACTCTTCCTCTTAGTCTCTTCAATGTGTTCAATCTTGGATTTTTTTTTTTTGCTCGCGTGCTGGAACTTCTCTGCTGGACTTCCAGACTTCCATAAAGGCACTATTGTCCATGGGGGATTGTCAAAATCAGTGTCCTCTGGGAGGAAGATGGTAGAGAACTCCTAATTGGCTTTTTTAATGACGTCACTGTCTGTTGATGTGCTTTATGCCACCCAAGCTTAGATTTGTATTTTGTAAAATTTTATTAAAATGGAAATAAACTTTATATAATATTTGTTTCTGGCATTTATTTTCACTTAGCGTATGTGTATAAGTTATCTGTGTTGCTTATTAGTGTGTCAGTAGTCTGTTGCATTTTATATCTAAATAGAATTCCAGGTGTGACGATATAGTAGAATTTTTTTTAATCATTCCACTCTTTGGACACTTGGTTTGTTTCTAGTTTGAGGCTCTTTGAGTAATTTGTTGTTTTGTTCATTTTGCTTTTTGTGTTTTGTTTGTTTGGTTACCTGCCTGGACTAATTCTCTAGATTCTGGCTTCCCTGCAGTTTGTAGTCACTAATGTGTCTGTTCACTTTTTAGTATTTAATTCTTTTCTTTTTTTCTTTCTTTTTATTTTATTTATTTATTTATTTTGGTGAGGAAGATTAGCCCTGAGCTAACATCCGTTGCTAATCCTCCTATTTTTACTGAGGAAGATTGGCCCTGGGCTAATATCCATGCCCATCTTCCTCTACTTTATATGTGGGATGCCTTCCACAGCATGGCTTGATAAGCGGTGCGTAGGTTGGCGCCCAGGATCTGAACCTGCAGACCCCGGGCCACTGAAGCAGAGCGTGCGAACTTAACCACTATGCCGCTGGCCCAGCCCCTTTGTTTTTATTTTTAAGGATAGCTTTTTTTTTTTTTAAGGATAGGGTTCATTTCTCAGTCAGGATAGCTTAGTGGTCTTGGTGATTTGTTTTAATCTCTAGGTTCCCCTTTTCCTTTTTTCTTTTTTTCTCTTGCTATGTATTTGTTGAAGAAACTGCTGATTCCATGGATCATTTAGTCCATAGAGGTTTTTCAGTTAGGATATTGCTTATTGTATCCTTGTGGAATTATTTAATATGTTTTTCTCTCTCTTCTATTTCTGTAATTTGACTATTAGATTTAGAGGCTTGATCAGATTCAGATTAGATTTCTTGGTAAGACTGTTGGATAGGGTGTGTTATATTCTTTCATCAGAGGCCACATAATATGTCATGTTGCTTCTTTTGTAATACCAGCAGCCATTGCCTAGATCTTTTATTTCATTAGCAGTTGCAACATGGTGATATTCTAATCCTATCATTTTTTCTTTATTAGCTATACTATCTGTATAAGGAGAAACTTCCTTTTATTATCTGTTTAGTTGCTTTGAATTACCCTTAGTACAGAAAGGCGGGATAAATGTCTGATTCCTCCCTTTTATTTACCAGTTTTCAAGCTGAGTGAGTTCTTTAAAATTTTAACATTTGAGTGGTGAACAGTTAGTCATTTTTGAGAATCATTATAAAATCAGGTAATTAAAAATAATGTTTTTGCCTTTATTCACTTAACTTTTGGGGGATTATCATACCAGTTTATAAAGAGCATCTTCTTTTTTTGTTTTTTCTTTTTCTCATGCATAGTTTTCTATTATCAGGATATATTTAACTTCTGTTGATAGTCCTTTAGGTTATTTACAATCTTCTCTTGTTATGAACATTGCTGTGTTAATATCCATGGATGTTATTTTGGATGAGAAAAAATGTATAGGAAAAAGTTGCTTAGAGTAATTACTCAGAAGGTGAGTATTTTTAATTTTGGTAAATATTGTCAAATTATTTTCACTGATATGTGAGAGTACCTGTTTTCTCTTGAGTTTACCAACACTAGGTGTTACTTAAACTTTTTGCCAACCTGGTAAGAGAAAAAGAACATTTCAGTGGTATGTTTGAGCCACATGTATATATTTATTCTTCTTTTTTTTCTCCTTAGTGTTTTCCCCTAATCTCCTTGATTGAGCTGAGAGAGATTACCCTGTTGCAAAGACCTTTCCTAGTTTATAGTTTCTTTGAAGTTTGCTTTTTTGTTGCTTTTGTCTATAATTTAAGCATTTTATATGATCAAACATATCAATTCCAAATACTTTGAGAATGCCAGTCTTTATTTCTGCCTTCTTCTGTGTTGTTGTCTAGTATTTCAGTTGACTTGAAAGGGTCTAAAACTAATGAGTATTTTGTTAATTTTTCATCAGTTTGCTTATTTAGATTTATTCACATATTTACTTCCTTCTTTACCATTTTTTTCTTGCTTCTTGCTCCTGGATTCCTTTTATTCTCCCTTTTATTCTCCCTTTTCCCCTATCCTTTTTTTTTTCTTTTGCGGTACCTCTTAATTTTTTTTTTCTTTTCTGTTCATGGCCTGTTAATGCTAAGCATAGATAATTGTCCAAAATTTTATTTCACAATTCCTTGTGAGGTTTATCTGGGTATAAAATTCTAGAATGGCCATTATTTTAACATTATTTTTTTTCAGGTGAGTTGTTTATTGTTTTTTCTCCTACTTTGTTTACAATGTCTTGTATGAGGCTTTTAAGGGTCAACAGTTTAGAATGGAAATATAGGAATAGATGAAAATCCAATTCAAAGAATATATACAGGAGCACATCAATATTGGGCAAAGTGGTATGCAGAAATATGCAAGTTCTATGCTATTACTATGCTATACTGTGCTATTATCAGCCAAATTTGTCTAGTTTTTCTGATGTTGGTAGCAAAAATGCAAAAATTCTCTGTTATGTGATTTGCATTGACGCTTAAGGAATGCTTCATGCTAATTCCTCATGAGACGTTAAGAATTCTAAACAATGTTCCTTTTCTCATCTTCTTGTAGGTAACATAATAAATTATCTTTCAGTGACTACTGGAAACCAGTGCAGCCCACTACTTGTAATCATTCCTTAGGGGAAACAGGACACTTTGTGCCAAAAAGAACTCAGTACAGGTTTCTGGGGCTGAAACACCGTGGTCCCATGGACATCTTTCTGATGGTCCTGCTTGATCCAGGCATAGAACCTGGGATATGTGCAGGAAAGAATGGATTGTATCACCTTCCTGTATCTCCTTTAGTGTTACTCTATTATAGGTTGTATAGCAGATAGGTTAAAGTTGTATTTTCTGGCGAATGTTTCCCCATTTCCCTTTCACATTTCAAACCACACCACTTGCTGCATCTGTCTTGTAAGCGACGTCAGTGCCCTTATTATGGCAAATGTCATGGATACTTTAGTACTTGCCTTAATTGAGCATTCTATCCAGTTGAAGTTCATGGCCAGTCTCTCCTAGAAAGTCGTCTCAGTTGGTTTCTGGTCTGTTCCACCCTCTCTGATTATTTCTTTTCTTTTTTCTCGATGGAGTCTTTCTGCTCTTCTTCCTTTCTTATTTTTACTTCTCTGAAGTTGTTCATATTATTTTTATTGATGTCTTAATAGTTTATAACAGTGTGAAATTTTAGGTGTATGTTATTGTTTGTCAGTCACCATATAAATGCCTCCCTTCACCCCTTGTGCCCTCTGCCGAACCCCCTTGCCCCTGGTAACCACCAAACAGTTCTCTCTGTCCATGTGCTAGTTTATATTCCACATGAGTGAAATCATATGGTGTTTGTCTTTTTCTCTCTAGCTTATTTTGCTTAACATAATACCCTCCAGGTCCATCCATGTTCTTGCAAATAGGACAATTTTGTCTTTTTTTAATGGCTGAGTAGTATTCTGTTGTATATATACATGACATCTTCTACATCTTCTTTATCCACTCATCAGTCAAGGGCCACTTGGGTTGCTTCCACTTCTTGGCTATAGTGAATAATGCTGCAGTGAACATTGGGCTGCATAAACCTCTTTGGATTGTTGATTTCAGGTTCATTGGATAGATACTCAGTAGTGGGGTAGCTGGGTCATATGGTATTTCTATTTTTAATTTTTTGAGGGATTGCCATACTGTTTTCTGTAGATGCTGCACCAGTTTGCATTCCCACCAGCAGTGAATGAGGGTTCCCATTTCTCCATGACCTCTCCAACGTTTGTTGTTTTTTTGTCTTGGCAATTATAGCCTTTCTCACGGGTGTAAGGTGATAGCTTAGTGTAGTTTTGATTTGCATGTCCCGGGTGATTAGTGATGTTGAACATCTTTTCATGTGCTTATTGGCCATCTGTATATCTTGCTTGGGAAAGTATCTGTTCATATCCTCTGCCAATTTTTTGATTGGGTTTTTTTGTTGTTGTTCAGTTGTGTGTTTTTTTAATGTATTATGAAGATTAACCCCTTGTCGGATATATGATTTGCAGATATTTCTCCCAGCTAGTGGGTTGTCTGTTCATTTTGATCCTGGTTTCATTTGCCTTGTAGAAGCTCTTTAATCTAATGAAGTCCCATTTGTTTATTTTTTCTCTTGTTTTCCTTGTCTGAGTAGACGTGGAACCTGAAAAGATCCCTTTATGACCAATGTCAAATAGTGTACTGCCTCTGTTTCCTTCCAGGAGGTTTATAGTTTCAGGTCTCACCTTCAGGTCTTTGATCCATTTTGAGTTAATTTTTGTGTGTGGTGAAAGAAGATGGTCTGCTTTCATTCTTTTGCATGTGTCTGTCTAGTTTTCCCAACATCATTTATTGAGGAGACTTTCCTTTCTCCATTGTATGTTCTTGGCTCCTTTGTCGAAGATTAGCTGTCTGTAGATGTGTGGCTTTATTTTTGGGCTTTCAGTTCTGTTCCATTGATCTGTGTGTCTGTTTTTGTACAAGTACCATGCTGTTTTGATTACTGTCGCTTTGTAGTATATTTTCAAGTCACAGATTGTGATGCCTCCTGTTTTCTTCTTTTTCCCAGGATTGCTTTTGCTATTCAGGGTCTTTTGTTGCCCCATATGAATTTTAGGATTCTTTGTTCTATTTCCATGAAGAATGTGCTGGGGGTTCCGATTGGTATTGCATTGAATCTGTAGATTGCTTTAGGTAGTATGGACATTTTAACTATGTTTATTCTTCCAATCCATGTGCATGGGATATTTTTCCATTTCTTTATGTCATCATCGATTTTTTTCAATAATGTCTTGTAGTTTTCTTTTTTTTTTTTAACATTTTTTAATAATTTTATTTATTTATTTATTTTTCCCCCAAAGTCCCAGTAGATAGTTGTATGTCATAGCTGTACATCCTTCTAGTTGCTGTATGTGGGACACGGCCCCAGCATGGCCAGAGAAGCGGTGCGTCGGTGTGCGCCCGGGATCCGAACCCAGGCCGCCAGTAGTGGAGCGTGCGCACTCAACCGCCAAGCCATGGGGCCGGCCCTGTCATGTAGTTTTCATTGTATCGGTCTTTCACCTCCTTGGTTAAATTTATTCCTAGATATTTTATTCTTTTTGTTGCAATTGTAAATAGGATTATGTTTTTGAGTTCTTTCTGTTAGTTTGTTATTAGCATGTAGAAGTGCAACTGATGTTTGTAAGTTGATTTTGTACCCTGCAACTTTGCTGTAGTTGTTGATTATTTCTTTTTTTTTTTTTTAATTTTATTTATTTATTTTTCCCCCAAAGCCCCAGTAGATAGTTGTATGTCATAGCTGCACATCCTTCTAGTTGCTGTATGTGGGACGCGGCCTCAGCATGGCCGGAGAAGCGGTGCGTTGGTGCGCGCCCGGGATCCGAACCCGGGCTGCCAGTAGCAGAGCGCACGCACTTAACCGCTAAGCCATGGGGCCGGCCCTGTTGATTATTTCTGATAGTTTTCTGATGGATTCTTTAGGGTTTTCTATATATAAAATCATGTCACCTACAGATAGTGAGAGTTTCACTTCTTCCTTGCCTATTTGTATTCCTTTTATTCCTTTTTCTTGCCTAATTGCTCTGGCCAGAACCTCCAGTACTGTGTTGAATAAGAGTGGGGAGAGTGGGCACCCTTGTCTTGTTCCTTTTCTCAGAGGAATGGCTTTTAGTTTTTCCCCGTTGAGTATGATGTTGGCTGTGGGTTTGTCGTATATGGCCCTTATTATGTTGAGGTACTTTCCTTCTATACCCATTTTGTTGAGAGTTTTTATCATAAATGGATGTTGGATCTTGTCAAATGCCTTCTCTGCATCTATTGAGATGATCATGTGGTTTTTATTCCTCATTTTGTTAATGTGGTGTATCACTTTGATTGATTTGCCGATGTTGAACAATCCCTGTGTCCCTGGTATAAATCCCACTTGATCATGGTGTATGATCCTTTTAATGTATTGCTGTATTTGGTTTGCCAATATTTTGTTGAGGATTTTTCCATCTATGTTTTTTTTTTTTTTTTTTTTAAAGATTTTTTATTTATTTATTTTTCCCCCAAAGCCCCAGCAGATAGTTGTCTGTCATAGCTGCACATCCTTCTAGTTGCCGTATGTGGGACGCGGCCCCAGCATGGCCAGAGGAGCAGTGCGTCGGTGCGCACCCGGGATCCGAACCCGGGCTGCCGGCAGCACAGTGCGCGCACTTAACCGCCAAGCCACGGGGCCGGCCCTCCATCTATGTTAATCAGCTATATTGGCCTATAATTTTCCTTCTTTGTTTTGTCCTTTTCTGGTTTTGGTATCAAGGTAATGTTGCCCTCATTATTAGGAAGTGTTCCGTCTTATTCAATTTTTTGGAATAGTTTGAGAAGTATAGGTATTAAATCTTCTTTGAATGTTTGATAAAATTCTCTGGAGAAGCCATCTGGTCCTGCACTTTTATTTCTTGAGAGGTTTTTGATTACTGTTTCAATCTCTTTACTTGTGATTGGTCTATTCAGATTCTCTGTTTCTTCTTGGTTCAGTTTGGGAGATTGTGAGAGTCTAAGAATTTATCCATTTCTTCTAGACTGTCCAATTTGTTGGCATATAGTTTTTCATCGTATTCTCTTATAATCTTTTGTATTTCTGTGGTATCTGTTGTAATTTCTCCTCTTTCATTTCTAATTTATTTATTTGAGCCTTCTCTCTTTTTTTCTTAGTCTGGCTAAGGGTTTGTCAATTTTATTTTCTGAAAGAACCAATTCTTTGTTTCATTGATCCTTTCAACTGCTTTTTTGGTCTCAATTTCAATTATTTGTGCTCTAATTTTTATTATTCTCTCTTTCTGCTTTCTTCTCTCAAACTTTGGGCTTTGTTCTTCTTTTTCTAGTTCTGTTAGGTGTACTTTAAGGTTGCTTATTCGTGATTTTTTTTTGTTTGTTAAGGTGGGCCTGTATTGCTATGAGTTTCCCTCTCAGGACTGCTTTTGCTGCATCCCATATGAGTTGGTATGGCGTGTTTTCATTTTCATTTGTCTCCAGATATTTTTTTGATTTCTTCTTTAATTTCATCAATGATCCATTGTTCAGTAGCATGTTGTTTAGTCTCCCCATCTTTGTCAGTTTCCCAGTTATTTTCTTGTAGTTGATTTCTAGTTTCATAGCATTATGGTTGGAAATCACGCTTGTTACTATTTCAATCTTCTTAAGTTTATCGAGGTTTGCCTTGTTTCCCAACATATGGCCTATCCTTGAGAATGTTCCCTGCACACTTGAGAACAATGTGTAGTCTGCTGTTTTTGGGTGGAGTGCTCTGTGTATGTCTATTAAATCCATCTCATCTAGTTTTTCGTTTAAGTGCACTATTTTCTTATTGACTTTTTCTCTGGATGATCTATCCATTGATGTAAGTGGGGTGTTAAGATCCCCTACTATTTTTGTGTTGTTGTTTTTATCTTCTTTTAGGTTTGTTAATAGTTGCTTTATGTACTTTGGTGCTCCTGTGTTGGGTGCATATGTATTTATAATTGATATGTTTTCTTGGTGGAGTGTCCGTTTTATCCTTATATGTTGCCCCTCTTTGTCTCTACCTGTTTTATCTTCAAGTGAACTTTGTCTGATATAAGTATGGCAACACGTGCTTTCTTTTGGTTGCCATTAGCTTGGAGCATTGTTTTTCATACTTTCACTCTGAGCCTGTGTTTGTCTTTAGAGCTGAGATGTGTTTCCTGGAGACAGCATGTTGTTGGGTCTTGCTTTTTATTTAATCCATTGCGCTACTGTGTGTCTTTTGATCTGAGAGTTCAATCCATTTACATTTAGAGAGATTATTGATTTCTGAGGGCTTAATGTTGCTATTTTTTCGCTCATTTTCCGGTTCTTTTGCATTTCCTTTGTTTCTCGTCCTGTGTGTTTCGGACTACCAGTTCGGTTTGGTAGTTCTGTATGATGACTCTTTTAGTGTTCTCTTTGTTTATTGTATGTGACCCTGTTCTGATTATTTGTTTAGTGGTTACCCTGAGGTTTGTATAAAAAATCTTGTGGATGAGATAGTCCATTATCTGATGACGATTTATTTCCTTAGACTAAGTCAATTTGATCTGTTTACTCTTCCTGTTTTAAGTTACTGTTGTCACCACTTATTCCATCTTGTATTGTGAGTTTGTGTTTAAAGTGGTGAGGTTATATTTATTTTTGGTGTTTTTCTTCCCTTAATCTTTGATTTTTATAATTAAGTGTTTGCTAACTTATTCTGATAGAGAGCTGCAATTTTTCTGATTTTGTCTGCCTGTGTTTCTCCTTGCTCGAAGCTTTGTATCCCTTTTCTCTTTTTTTTTTTTTCAGGCCTGAGGGCCTTCTTGAGCATTTCTTGTAGTGGGGTCTCGTGGCAATGAACTCCCTTAGCTTTTGTTTATCTGGGAATGTTATTATTTCTCCATCATATTTGAAGGATATTTTTGCTGGATAGAGTATTCTTGGCTGAAAGTTTTTGTCTTTAAGAATTTAGAATATATCATTCCAGTCTCTCCTAGCCTGTAAAGTTTCTGTCAAGAAGTCTGCTGAGAGCCCGATGGGAGTTCCTTTGTATGTCATTTTTTTTGGTCTAGCTGCCCTTAATATTGTTTCTTTGTCATTGACTTTTGCCAGCTTTCCTACTATATGCCTTGGAGACAGTCTTTTCATGTTGATATATTTAGGCGATCTGTTGGCTTCATTCACTGATATTTCCAGCTCCTTCCCCAGATTTGGGAAGTTCTCAGCTATTATTTCCTTGAACAAGCTCTGGTTCTTTTTTCCCTCCCTTCTCCCTCAGGAATACCTATAATCCTTACGTTGCATTTCTTAATTGAGTTGGATATTTCTTGGAGAATTTCTTCTTTTTAGCCTCTGTTCTCTTTCCTCTATTGGGAGCATTTCTGCATTCCTATTCTCAATAAGGCTAATTATTTTCTCCATATTGTCAGCTCTGTTCTTCAAAGATTCTAGATTTTCCTTTATCTCCTCGATTGTGTTTTTCATCTCCAATGTTACTGATTGGTTTTTCTTTATGGTTTGAATCTCTTGTGAAGAAATTCCTGATTTCATTGAATTGTCTCTGTTTTCTTGTAATTCGTTGAGCTTTTCTGTGATAGCTGTTTTCAGTTCTCTGTCGTTTAGCTTATAAATTTCTTTGCCTTCAAGGTTGATTTCTGGGTGCTTGTCATTTTCCTCCTGGGCTGGAGATTTAGTATATTTTTGCATCCTGCCTGCCTATGTTGGCTTGTTTTGCCTCTTCCTAAAAATATCTGGTCGCAGTTTCCACCTGCTGCCACGGGATGGGGTTCAAGTGCTGTATATTCTGAGCCCACTGCAATTCTCAGGCGCTCTGGTGGACTCATTGCGCTGAGCGTGTGTTGGGGAAGGGCTCTCTCTCTTGCCTGCCCTGTCAGGGGGCTTCTCATTCTTCCCTTGCTATCTGCTCTCCTGGGGTGCTCAGATGTTGATGGCAGCCCCACAACAGTTCTGTCTCCTCCATGTGCGAATTTCACACAGGCTGTGAGCCAACTTGGAGAGCCACGGTTTCCCTGCAGAGGGCCCCCCCCCCCACCAGGGGAGCCATGCGGACTTGGAGTCGCAGATAGAGTGGGAACGGGGAGGATTTCTCCTTACCTCTCTCTACTTCCTCCAGGGGTTCCAGCATCTTCATCTTCAGATGTATGTTTGCGTGGGTATCTGAGACGTTTTTTGTGTTGTGGGAGTGTCCTTTGTTGGTATGTGAATGTCAGTTTTGTTATATCTTATCAGGAGAGAGTCTACGGGGTAGGCTTCCTTCGCCATGATGGTGCCATCACTATTTTAACATTTTGAGGGTTTTATTCTATTCTTTTGATCAGAGGTCTGCCTGTCAATCTTGATTATTGTTACTCAAGGGAATGTTTTTTTTTTTTTTTAATCTCTGAAGCTTTTACTAGAACTTTTTATGAAAAATTTCAAATATGTGCAAAAGAATAAAACACTTAAGATATTAAAAGTTAAAATTTGTTTGATGATAGTTCCCCCATGTTCGTAACTGTATAGTACCTTTGTTAATTGGCTTATATTTGTTTAACTGGCCCTTTGAATAGCCTTTTAAATGTGCTTGTAGCTCCAGGTCTGGTGATAGATCATTTAACCCTTCACTTTCAAGGCAACAGATTTTGAGTATTTATGATTTGTGGTTGTTTATAGAATTTTCTGACTGAATCTTGTTGCATTATTTAGTGAATTAAGCCTTAGGTTTATTAGCTTTTTTAACAGCTTTATCTTACCTTCCCATTCCCTTTTTCAGCAGTTATCCAGTACATTATGTGTCATCTCTTTTAATTCTCTGAACCTTTGCACGTGATGATCCTTGTGACTAGGATTCCATCCCCTGCAGACTTCTTTGTCATCACCCTGCCTTCCTATTCTTTTCTGACTGTCCTTCTTGCTTCCGTTTTTTCTGACTCTTGTCTTTCATCTTAGTTGTTACTTCTTTTATGAAACTTTCCTTAACCCTTTCCAAGACTGTTTCCATGTTCTGCTTTTTAGATTAAAAAGAAAAAAGAAGAGTTGGAAAGAGTTGATCATGACGAATTGTAATAAAAAGTTTTCTTGAATTAGGTGTGGTTGAGACAGAAAGGTTGGGAGATTTAAAAAAACCTAGAAAGTGTTCTGTATTTAGATTGCTCTGCAAATTGAGTTAGTGTTCAAACTCCTATAATAGAAGTTGGGAATGGGGCCAGTCCCAGTGGTCTGGTGGTTAAGTTTGGTGCACTCTGCTTCAGTGGCCCGAGTTTGATTCCTATGCCACTCGTCTGTCAGTGGCCTTGCTGTGGCTGCAGCTCACATACAAAAGGAGGAAGATTAGCAACAGATGTTAGCTCAGGGTGAACCTTCCTCAGCAAAAAAAAGAAAAAATAAAAGCTGGAATGGAAATGATAGACAGTGCACTGCTTTTGTTTCTTGTTAAATGCAAGATAAAATGCAGGATTTCAGTCAGTGGGCCAAAACCCTAAGAAAGGGCCCCATTTTAAAAGATTGGTTAATGTGCATTAATAGGTTTTAATATCAAGCGTTAGTTGAGCAATTTCTGTAAAGCCAAGGAACAACTTCTGGAGCCGTTTGTACTTATTTTAGCCATTTCGCCCACCTGGTTTGGCCACAGTGACTAACCTTAGTGCTGGCCAGGGTTTTAGATAGGGCTCAGCTTCTTGTAGTTTTTGTTGTTTTGAGACTTTGCTGAAAGTACATTTCTTGCTGGCTTCTCAGAGCCTCGGGGCAGGAATTCTTTGGATCTGAAATATATGAGGTTATGTTCATCAGCTTTGGCCTGCTCAGTGGTCATGAATTTTTTCCTCTGATAAGTTGTGAGATTGTATATGAGAATACGTAACCATTTGCTTTGGGTAAGATCTGGGTCATAGCTACCAGTAGTTTCTCACTAGACCCCTGGGTTATAACTCCCATCCTCTCACGTTTCCTTTTGGGGTTGTGCTTGCTGTCGGTGCTGTCCATTTCTGATCTTGAAGTTTTTATTGGCTTTTTTTTTTTTTTCTCTTTTTTGCTGGGAAGGATGTATCCTGAGCTAACATCTGGTGGCAATGTTACTCTTTTTTTTTTTGCCCTCCCAAAGCCCAAGTACATAGTTGTATATTCTAATTGTAGGTCTTTGTAGTTCTTCTATGTGAGTCACCACCACAGCATGGCTACTGATAGACAAGTGATGTGGTTCTGCACCTGAAAACTGAACCTGGGCTGCTGAAGCAGAGCGTGCCAAACCCTAACCACTGGATCATCAAGGCTGGTTCAGCATTTTCTTTTTTTAATCTTAGTGGTGAGAACCATTTTCTTTTCAGCCCGCTCCCCCCCCCCCCCCCAATGTATTGTGCCGGTGGGTACGTTTCTTTTAGTTACCGAATTTCCTTTTCTTGCTTGGGGGATGGCAACTCTCGCACCCTTGGGTATTGCCTGGCATTGATGTTTCTAGTTCTACTTTGATCTCTGCCATTGGGCGATTTTTGGTATTATTGAGACCAATGTGACAATTCCTCCACCTTGCTTGCCCTCTTCCCTGTCCAGATGGTTGACCCTTTGGGGTTGGAATATAGTTCCTCCTCTTCAGGAAATGGTGGAAGGATTTCTGGGTGAAGTTGCCTGCCTGCCTGCTTTTCTTCGTTTTTTTGTGTATTATACTGTGGGCTTTAATGGATCTCTGATGATTTGTAAAGACAAGTGGCTTCTTTTAAACTCCAGCCTGGGTTTCCCTATCTCCTTTTTCTAAAATTAATTAAAAAAATTTTTAATTGTAAAAATTCCATAACATAAAATTTACCATCTTAACCAGTAAGTGTACAGTTCAGTAGTGTTAAGCATATTCATATTGTTGTGCAACAGATCTCCAGAACTTTTTCATCTTGAAAACTGAAACTCTATACCCATTAAACAACTACCTGTTTCTCTCTGCCTCCAGACCCTTACAACTACCATTTCTATTTTCTGTTTCTATGAATTTGACTACTCAAGGTAGCTCATTTAAGTAGAATCATATAATATTTGTTGTTTTGTGACTGGTTTATTTACTTAAGATAATGTCGTCAAGGTTCATCCCTGTTGTAGCATGTGATAGGATTTTCTTCCTTTTTAAGGCTAATACTCTTTATATGCACACCACTTTTTATTTTTTCATTTGTCGGTGGACATTTGGGTTGCTTCTACCTCTTGCCTATTGTGAATAATGCTGCTGTGAACATAGGTGTACAAGTATCTCTTTGAGATCCTGCTTTAAATTCTTTTTTTTTTTTTTTTTTGTGAGGAAGACTGGCCATGAGCTAACATCTGTTGCCAGTCTTCCTCTTTTTCCTGAGGAAGATTGGCCATGAGCTAACATCCGTTGCCAGCCTTCCTCTTTTTCCTGAGGAAGATTGGCCGCGAGCTAACATCTGTGCGCGTCGTCTTCTGTTTTGCATATGGGATACCACCACAGCATTGCTTGATGAGTGGTGCATAGGTCCGTGCCCGGGATCCAAACTTGTGAACCCTGAGCCACCAAAGCGGAACATGCAAACTTAACTGCTATGCCACTGGGCTGGCCCCTACTTTTTTTAATAGTAGCCATTCTAATGGGGGAGAAGTGATATTTCATTGTGGTTTTGATTTGTGTACTTAGTTTTGAAGTCACGAAGTGTGAGTCTTCAAGTTTTTTCTTCTTTTTCAAGATTGTTTTGGTTATTAGGGGTCTCTTGAAGTTTCATATGAGTATAAGGGTGGGATTTTCTATTTCTGCAGAAAACATTGTTGGGATTGTAATAGGAATTGTATTAACTCTGTAGATCACTTTGGGCAGTGTTGACATTTAACAATGTTAAGTCTTTCACTTCATGAATATGAGATTTCTGTTTATTTGCATTTAATTTCTTTCAGCAGTGTTTTGTAGTTTTCAGTATACAAGTCTTTTGCCTCCTTGGTTAAGTTTGTTCCTAAATCTTTTATTCTTTTTGGTGCTCTTGTAAATGGAATTATGTTCTTTTTTTTTTTTTTTAATTCAGCTTACATTAATTTTATATGATGTGTGAAAGGATACTAATCAATTTTATCTTCAGAATGGTTGTCACTTATGTGAGAACTGTTTTTTATTTTTATTTTATTGGTGAGGAAAATTGGCCCTAAGCTAATATCTGTTGGCACTCTTCCTCTTTTTGCTTGAGGAAAATTGTCACTGAGCTAACATCTGGGCCAGTCTTCCTTTATTTTATATATGGGATGTAGCTACATCACGGCTTGATGAGCAATGTGTAGGTCTGCGCCCAGGATCAGAGCACACGAACTTAACCACTATGCCACCAGGCCGGCTCCTGGAATTGTGTTCTTAATTTCCTTTTCAGATCATTCATTGTTAATATGTAGAAATGCAGTGGATTTTTGTGTGTTGACTTTATGCCCTGCTACTTCACTGAATTCATTTATCCTAACAGGGTTTTTTTGTGAACTCTTTAGAGTTTTCTGCATATAAGATCATGTCATCTGTCAACAGAGGTAATTTTACTTCTTCCTTTCCAATTTCTCTCTCTTACTTCATTGCTCTGGCTAGAACTTCCAATACTATGTTGAATAGAAGTTGTGAAAGTGACTACTTTTTCTTGTTCCTGATCTTAGAGGAGAAGCTTTCAATCTTTAACCATTGTATACACTATTCGCTGTGTGTCTGGAGAGCCCTGATAAGATGTCCTTCCCCCTACCTTTCTGGTTATGGAGTAGATATAATGGAATTAGTTGAAAAGCTTGTGTTGGTGAGCAGTTAGGCTACCAGGTGGGCCTCAGGTGGGGATAGGTGTCTGACCATACATATGCTTTTTCCAGAATGTGTGTCATTTGTGTTTTGTGTTAGAGAAGGATCATTGCAACCCTGAAGGATCTACTCCCTGTGTTTTCAGGCTGTGGAAGGAAAACTGGCATTGTGTATTATGGTTTCTTCTTCTTGCTGAAATCATCCAAACCAAGAGCTTATCTTTAGTAGTTGCCTTATCTCATCCCCCACTATATCTTATTCTGTCATGGTTGCCAGCTAGGTTTCATTGTCAGGATCTTCTCCCTGATGGGCAGTAGTGTCTTTGGCTTCCAAGGCCTCAGGTGCTATTACCTTGTTATCCATTTGTTTGGTATATACTTTTGCCTTATGACTTTTCGTTCTCTCCCTGGTCAAGAGAATTTTTTTACCCCTCTTGGTTTAGTCGGTACTGCCAGAGAGGAATCTTTCAACCTCCTATTTGGACTTTCAGCGTTTCTGGAGCTGAGTAGGGGAAGAGTGCCGTAAAGTCTCGACGTTGTGTATATAGCCTGATCTAAAACAAGGTTTTTTTTTTTTTTAAGTAAAAATTAAGCTCATATACAACATTGGTAAATAGAGGAATGGTATGAGTATAATGGAACATCTTACTGGTTCATTTGGGATTTTCCTCCGTCACAGTAATGTTTTACATTGATCCACACAAGCTTTCCTGTGATTAAAGAAAAGACCACACCAGTATATGAAGAAACAGTAACAAAGCTGACAGTCCTCAGAAATGCCTTCTTGTTTTGCATATGGTGATTGCTTTTATTGCCTTCAAGGACTTCTATGTTTTCTACTTTGTAAAAGATACATGGAGAAAGTGAAGTAGGTGCTAAGTCATTAAAATTATAGATTCATGAGAATGGTTGTATTCCATCTTTAGTTTTTGGGAAATGATCCTTATTAGAATTGAATGCCCTCAGGCACCTTCATATCAAAAGATGAAGCAAGGGCCTCATGGTTTAAAGCTGCAGGTTTATTGACACTGGTTAGGTGCAAATGCCAACAGAGATTTAACTGTGCTAGTATTTTTCTTTTCAATTTTATTGAGGTCATAATAGTTTATAACATTGTGAAATTTCAGTTGTACATTATTATTTCTCAGTCACCGTATAAATGTGACCCTTTACCCTTATGCCCACCCCCCAACCCCCTTCCTCTCTGGTAACCTTTAGTCTATTCTCTTTGGCCATATGTTAGTTTATCTTTCATGTATATGTGAAATCATACAGTGTTTGTCTATCTCTGTCTGGCTTATTTCTCTTAATGTAATAACCCTCAAGGTCCATCCTTGTTGTTCCAAATGGGACAATTCTGTCTTTTTTTATGGCTGATTAGTATTCCACTGTATATATATATATACCACATCTTCTTTATCCATTCATAAGTTGGATTGTCTGTTTTATCATTATGTACTTCCTTCTTTAAGTCTCACTGCTTGTGTTATCTTGAAGTATACGTTGTCAGTGTGGCAACACCTGCTTTCTTTTGGTTGCCATTAGCTTGGAGTATTGTTTTTCATCCTTTCACTCTGAGCCTGTGTTTGTCTTTAGAGCTGAGATGTGTTTCTTGGAGACAGCATATTGTTGGGTCTTGCTTTTTAATCCATCCCACCACTCTGTGTCTTTTGATCTGAGAATTCAATCCATTTACTTTTAGAGTGATTATTGATATATGAGGGCTTAATGATGCCATTTTGTCACTCATTTTCCAGTTATTCCTTATGTCCCTTGTTTCTCGTCTTGTGTATTTCCGACTACCAGTTCAGTTTGGTAGATGGTTTGTCTTTATCATTTCTGACAGTTTGTTTAGTGGTTACCATGAGGTTTGTATAAAAAAATTTCCTAGATGAGGTAGTTCATTTTCTGATTGCCTCTTGTTTCCTTAGTCTAAGCCAATTCCATCCTTTTCCTCTTCCCCTTCTAAGTTATTGTTGTCACAATTTACTCCATCTTGTGTTGTGAGTTTGTGGTTAAAATGATGAGATTATATTTATTTTTGATGTTTTCCTTTCCTTTATCTTTAATATTATAATTGTTTGCTAACCTGTTCTGATAGAGAGCTGCAGTTTCCTGATTTGTCTGCCTATTTATCTATTTGCTCAAGGGGTTGTAAACCCTTTATTTTTTGAGGTATGAAGGCCCTCTGGATCATTTCCTGTGGGTGGGGTCTTGTGGTGATGAACTCCCTTAGCTTTTGTTTATCTGGAAAAGTTTTTGTTTCTCCGTCATATCTGAAGAATATTTTCACTGGATAGAGTATTCTTGGCTGAAAGTTTTTGTCTTTCAGAATTTTGAATATATCATGCTATCTCTCCTAGCCTGTAAGGTTTCTGTTGAGAAATCCACTAACAGCCTAATAGGGGTTCCTTTTTAAGTTATTTTCTTCTGCCTTGCTGCACTTAATTTTTTTCTTTGTCCTTGAGTTTTGCCAGTTTTGGTACTACATGCCTTGGAGCAGGTCTTTTTACATTGATATAATTAGGAGTTCTATTAGCTTCTTTTACTTGTATTTCCAGCTCCTTTCCCAGGTGTGGGAAGTTCTCAGGTATTATTTCTTTGAACAAGCTTTATGCTCCATTCTCCTTCTGGAATACCTATAATCCTTATATTGCATTTCCTAATTTAGTCAGATATTTCTCAGAGAATTTCCTCATTTCTTTATAATCCTAGTTCTCTCTCCTCCTCCGTCTGAAGTATTTCTGTATTTCTGTTCTCCACATTGCTAATTCTGTCCTCCATGTTATCAGCTCTGTTATTCAGCAACTACAGATTTTTCTTTATCTCATCCATTTTGTTTTTCATCTCCAATATTTCTGATTGGTTTTTCTTTATAGTTTCAATCTCTTTTGTATAGAATTCCTTCTGTTCATTAATTTTGTTCCTGATTTCATTGATCTATCTGCATTTTCTTGTAACTCATTGAGTTTTTTTTTATGATAGCCATTTTGAATTCTCTGTCATTTAGATTGCAAATTTATGTACCTTCACCATTGATTTCTGGGTGCTTGTCATTTTCCTTCTGGTCTGGAATATTAATATATTTCTTCATACTATTTGGCGGCATGGATTTGTGCCTTTGCATAGTGATGGTATTTGGTTGCAGATTCCACCTGTCGCCACTGGGGGGATGGTGAGGAGCTGTGTATTCTGAGCCCACCACGATCCCTGGTATCTGTGCTTGTCCTTTGAATCTATGCTGACAGGACCTGTCTGCGATTGTGGCTCACCAGCTTGCTCACAGCTGCTGCTTTACTAGCACATGCCCGGGTCCTCTGGCTGACTGGCTGTCTGGGAGGGGGAGAGGGGTATTTCATTTTGTGTGTGCAAGCGGGGGTGTTCTCGCTCTGCCCTCGCTGTCTGCTCTCCTGGTGTGCTGGCTTGATGAAGACACTACCACAATAGCTTAGCCTCCTCTGTGTGGAGCTTTCCTGTGGGCTTTGAGGGAACTTTGAGAGCAAAGATGTTCCCATGAGAGCCATTCCTCCTCCTCCTTTTCTCAGAGCCACGCATGCTCCCGCACCCTGGGTCACTGCCAAGGAGGGAGAGGAGATCCCCTTACCTCCTTCCACTTCCTCTTGGTGGGGGGTCCAGCACCTCCACCTTCAGACGTATGGCTGCATGGGTCTCTCAGACGTCTTTTGTGTTGTGTGAATGTCCTCTGTTGGTTTGTGAATGTCCTTTTCCTTTTATCTTAGTGGGGAGAGTCTAAGAGAAGAGCACACTCCACCATGATGCTGACATCATTCCTGTGCTAGTATTTTTTATGTTAAATCAGATTAGCTCCTGATTTTTGTCAGTGTTCTGGTTGTAAAGTTTCATAGGTTTGGAGTAGTCTGCTTTTAATCTTGTTTTATTGTTAGCCTCATTATTCTTTAGTCAAAGATTTTGTATCACATGTGGCTTCTCAGGAATCCTTACATGACATAGTAGGAAATGCTTGTACAGAGGTTTTACATGTTTTCAATATGATACTCCTGGCTTTCAGTGGTCTGGCTTTCTGAAAACCAGATCTCTGGCTGAGTATCTCCAGAGAGGAAACAGTGTTTTGGAGATCATGTGTGTTTGTGTGTGTGAGTGTGGTGTGGGTCAGAGAATGGGTGTATGTCTTAACTGCTTCTTAATAAGACTTGAATATTTTTTAGCCCCACCTGTATTCCTGCTTTCAGAGGTACTCACTGTTTCCAATTCCTGAGGTTTTCGCAGATTTCATGGGACACAGTTAACCTGCTTCTATTCCCCACTGTCAGCCTGATTTTTTAGCTTGTTATGGCTTTACTAAGTTAGGTACCATTTTCTCTCACAATTTAGTTGTTTTTGCCCCTGTGTGTTTATATTTTATTTTCTCTCATCGTTTTGGTGGAGTTTTGGGAGGAAGTGTAGACGAAAGTATATGTTGAATCTGGCATATTTAACTGGAAAAAATTAATTATGAAATAGGTCAGACCTATAGAAAAAAACCCTAAAAGTAAGGTATACATTTATCTGCCAAATTTAATAGATAGTTACATATTATTTTTTTTAAAAAAGAAAGAAAAATTGACTGAAACTGCTAAAAAGCATTTGCTCTCTCCTGTCCCTTTTCCTTTTCCCCAGATGTAACCATTCTCTTGACATGGATGTATGTTATTACAGTGTATGTATTTGTTCTATAATTGTATATGAGTCATAACAACACAGGTTTTTTTTTTGTTAAAATTGTTAACAAATGATATGATACTGTCTGTATCCTTTCGAAACTATTTCACTAATCATTTTGCATTTGAATTTTAGACATTTTGATGGAGAGTCATTTTATTAACGTAATTACCTGTTTTCATTCTCATGGATTGTACTTTTCATTTCATTCATCTCAGTTTGGGTTCCTCCTCTGTCACTCCAGTAAAAGTAGTCTTTATTTTTTTAAAAAATGTCCCCTTCCTCCAGTTAAAATTTTTACTTACAATATATTTTTGCAAACTACTTAGGAATAAGGGATACAAATGGTTGATATTTAAACTTTTCTTTAATACCAGTCCCGAAATAGTTATAGTGTGAATGTTATTCATAAGAAATAACTTCTGGATAATGAGCTCTATTCCTTTTTTGTTTTGTTGTAATTTTTATTACATATATGTGCCTTGTTAAAAGTCTCAAATAGTTTTGCAAGGCTTATAACAAAAAAGAGCAGTCTCTTGCTGCCCCCCCCCCCCAGGTAATCCATTTCTGTTTTATCTGATCTTTTTCCCCTCAGCTTTTACCTTCCTATGTCTAAATAATAAGATTATATTGTTCTTTCTTTCATTTTTTTTGGTTGAGGAAGACTGGTCTTAAGCTAACATCTGCTGCCAACCTTCCCCTTTTTGCTTGAGGAAGATTGGCCCTGAGCTAACGTCTGTGCCGGTCTCCCTCTCTTTTGTATGTGGGTTGCCACCACAGCATGGCTTGACGGGTGTTGTATGTCCGTGCCCAGAATCCGAACCTGTGAGCCTGGGCTGCAGAAGTGGAGCGCTCCAAACTCAACACTACGTTACGGGGCGGGCCCCATATTGTTATTTATTTATTTTTTTTGTGAGGAAGATCAGCCCTGAGCTAACATCTGATGCCAATCCTCCTTTTTTTTTTTTTTTTTCTTTGCTGAGAAACATTTGCCCTGGGCTAACATCTGTGCCTATTTTCCTTTACTTTATATGGGACGCTGCCACAGCATGGCTTGACAAGCGGTGCGTTGGTGCATGCCCGGAATCCGAACCGGCGAGCCCCAGGCTGCCAAAGCAGAATGCGTGCACTTAACCACTGCGCCAGCCTCCCATATTTTTATTTCTTGATACATATTTTCAACTGTTGATTTCCTTCTGTGGGAGAAGAGAATTAGTGTTTTTACCTTTGCCATGCCTTTCCAGTTGCTTTTGGATCACTATTGGGTATTTATGTTACTAGGACTATGTAAACACTGTTCCCTGCTGAGCCAGGTAGTATACTGTAACTATGTTTCTTGCCTTGTATAATTTCTTTCATTCTTTTTTTTTTTTTTTTTTTTGAGGAAGATCAGCCCTGAGCTAACATCCACTCCAATCCTTCTCTTTTTGCTGAGGAAGACTGGCCCTGGGCTAACATCTGTGCCCATCTTCCTCCACTTTATATGGGATGCTGCCACAGCATGGCTTGACAAGCGGTGCATTGGTCCGTGCCCGGGATCCAAACCCAGGCCGCCAGCAGTGGAGCGTGTGCACTTAACCGCTATGCCATGGGGCCGGCCCCAATTTCTTTCATTCTTATCATTAGTAGTTGCCAATTTGTATGCACGTGTGTGTTGAGTTTTGTCTTCATCTGTTCTAATTCCTCCGCAAGCTTGAGACGTTTAAGACTACTGTAACTGAGTAAAACTCTTTTCATGTGAATTAAATGTAAATTGTGTGTTTAGTCCCCCCACCTCTGAACCACCTTACCTAGCGCCATTTTATTCTCTTATTCTTATCTCAACTAGTGTTCTTGGGGTCTGTGCACAGTGATCATCCTTAGATCTCCCTTCACATTATCCTACTGATTCTCTTTAAATGTGAACTTCTTTCCCTAGAATGTTTTAATTTCTTTTTCTCTTTTTAATATCTGAATTCTTACCATTGTAGTCTTTGCTTAAAAATCACCTCCTCCTTAGATAGTCTTCCTGATTATCCATTCTGAGGTGGCTTATGCTTATTTGTTATACAATACTCTCCTTGGTTTCTGCTTGGCATTTATCACTATATGTATGAATTTTATGATTTATTCATTTACGTCTTTTTGTCCTTCTTCATCACTAGACTAAGTTCCATGAGGTGGGGACTGTCCCTATTTCATATACCATTGTATGTCTACTACTTAGCAGATGTAATGTTCAACAGGTATTAGATGAATGCATAGATGATGACTTCTAGACACAGTGCAGATTTAAATGCTGTGAGTTATGTTATCTTGTTGGGCTTTCTCTGTTATAGGTTTGGCAAACTATGGCTAATTGTGCAAAATCTGGCCAGCTGCTTGTTTTTGTAGTATGGCCAGGCTCATTTGTTTATATATTGTCTATGGCTGCTTTCAAGATACAAAGACAGAGCTGCCTAGTTGTGAAAGAGACTGTATGGCCTGCAAATCCTAAAATATTCACTTTCTGGCCCTTCACAGAAACATTTGCTGACCCCTGATCTTGTACAAACATTTTATCTTAGAAGACTTACTTGGACCATTCGCTAAATTGTATTTCTTTTTTTTAAATATTTTTCACATTTATTAGTCATTTGTGAATTGTCCTTGCTCATTTTTTTTTTCTTTTGTGAGCAAGACTGGCCCTGAGCTAACATCTGTACCCATCTTCCTTCACTTTGTATGGGACGCCGCCACAGCATGGCCTGACAAGTGGTGCGTCGGTGCATGCCTGGGATCCGAACCCAGGCCACCAGCAGCGGAGTGCATGCACTTAACCGCTAGGCCACGGGGGCGGCCCCTGTATTTCTTTATACAGTTTCTATTCTGGATTTAACTTTATATTCCTTTCATAGTAGTACATATTGTATATGAAATGCCTGTGTGTCTGTCAGGGTCCAGTCAGGGACTTGAAGAGGAAATTTAATAAAGACAAGTAATTACACAGATGTGGGAGTTTTAAAGAGCGAGGAGGGAACCCCGAGGACACCCAGAGATGATGATGTTGATGACGACAATGACAACAACTGCAGGAAGTGGCCAATCTCCCCTAAGGCTGGGGAAACAAAGGAAAGAGGGTTGTCAGAATCTAATCACTTAGAAGTGGGCCCTGTGAAGGAAGCTAGGACTTCAAGGAAGGGATGCTCCTTGGCTACTTCTGGTACCTCTGAGAGGGGTATCATGAGATTGGTTCTTGGAGCTGGAGCCTGGAATCATGCTGCTACTAAGTGATGCTTTCAGATACAGCAAGAAGAGATGTCCTTGTTCTCCTGCCATCTAGTCTCCTAGTGCCATGTAGGCACTGGAGGAACATCTTAACAGGAATCCAGCTAGAAATGAACAATGTGGCTTGCAGAGTTCCAGCCCCAGCATCACAAAGCATAGAACAGAATGGTAGATTTGAAGTTGAGAGACAATACCAGAAAAACTGGCAAAGTGTCTTCTTTTTTTTCCCCCCCAAAATTATGTCTGTTAAAAATCTCTTCTTAGGCTCAAATTAGTCATTGATTAAAGATTTATTTTCTTTGGTGAAAGCAAAAAAATAATTATCTGAAATATTTTTGTTTGTAAATCTAGGCTTTTTTCTAAGTATTGGCTTTAATATTGGTTTATCATTATTTATTCATAATTTTACAAATTATTTTTTCTACTTTATTTCAGTATCAGATATAGAAGGTGGTGATGGACTGCAGCTCAGAAAGGAACATACTCTCAAAATATTTGCTTATATCAATTCCTGGACACAGAGGTATGCATCTTTAAGTATTTTGAAGACTAACTTTGTGAGTTGTGTTTTAAATTGGCATTGTTTGTCATCAAATTTTCCTTTTAGGATGTTGAGTTGTATTCCATATGAAATTAAATGACAGTTTATCAATATTTATTAGATCTTCTTTTCCTTACTCATGGGGCTATTCATGGTTTTGTTTTTAAAACATGAAAATAAAAATCTTTCTTTCTTTAACCCCTCCTTCATTACTTAAAAATATAGGAGTGATTGAAATTCTAAAAATAACTATTTTGGGAGATTAAAGAATCATTACGTCATAGCTAGAGACCTATAACAAACTTAATCCTTGAAACAAATCAGTATTGTGGTAGAGGTCACTTTGACCCGTCTGTCTGGAAGCCATTTGCTGTTTGTTCCTTTTCCATAATAATTATATATATTCAACCAATTTTTAAATAATACATATATTGAGAATATAGAGAATAAAACTTAAGGGAACACAATCGTTAATATAACCAAAGTTTGTAACAACGTTTGCAAATTCCTGTTCCTCAATGTGATTTTAGCTGGTCATGGCTAAAAATTCTTTTTGCTTGTGTGCCTATCTTGTTTAAACTTCTTGGTCCTTATAAAATTTTTATGGGTAAAGAATGTTTGAAGCACTGTGTGTGATGATTAATGAATATGTTAAATGCAGTGATAACATAAATGAATGTCTTAAGGCACACAGTCTAGCTGATCATAGAGTTTATCAGAATAGTTTAATTTCAAATAGCATTTGCTCTACAGTAATACTCATTTTTATTATATTTTTTCCTTCTGTTAATAAAATTGGTGCATATATTTGTTCCAAAAAAGATGATAGATTTTAGTTATTTAAAACTTATGTGCCATTATTATTCTCATCTCTTTTTCTGAGTCTCAGCCAGCTGAATTTTTTTGACTAAGTTTAGCAGTGGTGGTTGTTGCTTTCATTATGGGTAGGATAGATGGTTGGATATTTCATAATACTAATAGGTTAATGATTTAAAATTAACGTTAGTAGTCTAAAGGATTTGCTGAGAAATGTTGCATTTGAGTCATAATTTTGGCTTTATTTATTGTAACTACAGCTAGGTGGCAACATGTTATACTAGAATAAAACCATACTTCTAATTTCAGGGTTTATGGTTGTACCACTAAATAAAATGAAATCTAGAGAAATAATATCATTTTCCTAATGTCTCGCCACTAGTTATTGGTAGAGCTGTGTGGTAGTTATATTTTCCCATTCCTAGTTTACTTTTATCCTAGGTATATACTCAGGAATTTTTAAGAGGGTCTGTGGATGGGAATGAAATTATAAAGGAAATTTTGATATGTACAGTTTTAAGCAGTAATTTGTAGGTTTCATCAGAATATTAAAGGATGTTTGCCCCCAAACTATAGAGACCCTCTGGCTTTATCTCATGCTGCTCTAGAGTGTAGTAGTTAAGAGTGTGGCCTTGGAGCCAGATATATGTGGCTTCTAGTCCTGCTTCATCACTTGTGTATTGGATGATTATGACAAGTTAGTTAACTTCTGTAAGCTCTTGAGGTTGTGAATAAACAAAGTGGTTAGCACAGTATCTGACAAAAGAACTTAATAAACACCTATTTTAATTAAAACTGTTAAAATTTATTTATAAAATGAAATATATATTGAAGGGTACATAAGCTAAAGCATGAAAAGCTGAACTGGAAAATAGTTTGTAACATTTATAATTCTTTTCACATGTTAAGTATGAACAATCTTTTGCTGGTAGTCAAAAGTACTAAAAAGTAGAATGTTACAATCTTAATTGTTCATGCCAATAAAAGAGAGAAGAAGTGACAATAAAATATCCAGTTGTGGGGCTGGCCCAGTGGCTTAGTGGTTAAGTGCGCGTGCTCCGCTGCTGGAGGCCCGGGTTCGGATCCCAGGCGCACACTGACACACCGCTTGTCCGGCCATCCTGAGGCCGTGTCCCACATACAGCAACTAGAAGGATGTGCAGCAGACATACAACTATCTACTGGGGCTTTGGGGAAAAAAAAGGAGGAGGGTTGGCAATAGATGTTAGCTCAGAGCCGGTCTTCCTCAGCAAAAAGAGGAGGATTAGCATGGATGTTAGCTCGGGGCTGATCTTCCTCACAAAACATAAATGAATGAATGAATGAATGAATGATACACTCGTAAAATCTTGGAGAAAATACAGAGAATCAGAGTAAAAAAATAAAATAAAAGCATGCCACCACCCAGAGTAACTGCTAACTTTTTGTATAACATTGGTATGAGATTGTGAACAGTTTAAAAATTTACAGAGATGTTATTTTACTACATGTATGTTTTATAATCTGATTTTTTTGTATAGTCAACTGTGATCAGTCTCTCCATGTCATCAGATATTATCTGTCATCATTTTTAATGGCTGTATAGCAGTCATATAGCTACCACTCCTTTGTTTTGTCTGTAAGGTCAGGGAAGTTAGTTATGTATGTTGGTTTTAACAGATTATCATTATTTTATTTTATTAATATTGTAATTGGGACTGGAATGGGAGGAAAACTAATTCATAGAATGGAGAGAGAAGATGAGGAGAACAAATTGAAGAATATAAATTAGGAAAATAGCATATAAGGGTCTGAACGGAATATCATGTGTGACAAAAGCATTGATACCACAAGGCATAATCTTTCGTGTTGAAAGTGTTGCTAGTGTTTTTAGCCTTGTTTTAAGCTTATTACAAAACATGCTTAGGTTTATATTTTGTAAATTCCACATTCCTTAGCAGGTGTTCAAGACTGTTCGTTGTCTCCTACCTATCTATTTTTTAAACTGTATTTCAAGATTTCTCCCCTAAAAGAATTCTGAGTGTCAGCTAGGGTTGAAGTTCTGTCTGACCTTTGTATTTTCAGTCTAAAAATTGTACCTTTCATACCTGTCATTTGTACTTAATAAATGTTTGAGGCTATTGCTTTTATTTTTCATTGTTTATAATCTTCATTTTTTAGAACAGTTTCAGAAGCTATTGCTTTTGAACAGGTTAATGTATGTTTTCCACTCTTTAAGGCTCTGCTTTTTATTTTGGCATTAATTAATTTGACTAGTGGGATATTGATATTGACCACTGTTGAAAGTAGTGCTTTTCAGAAATTAGGTCATAAATAAAACAACTTTCGCTGAGGTTGGATACTCTAGATTAGCAGTCCTTTCATGTGTTCAGCAGTGCCAGGCCAGGGAAAATGTTAGATCCATTGCTATATTTGTTGTTAGATAGAATTATAGAATCCAGGTTAAAAGTAATTTAGTTTTGACGTGTAGGTCCCACATGAATGGTTAGTTGTTATTATTTTATTAATTGAAGCTACATATTTTATTTTATTTTATTATTTTTTTTATTTTTTTTAAGATTTTATTTATTTTATTTTTTCCCCCCAAAGCCCCAGTGGATAGTTGTATGTCTTAGCTGCACATCCTTCTAGTTGCTGTATGCGGGACTCGGCCTCAGGATGAACGGAGAAGTGGTGCCTCGATGCGCACCCGGGATCCGAACCCCGGGCCACCAGCATCGCAGCGCGCGCACTTAACCACCAAGCCACAGGGCCGGCCCTACATATTTTATTTTAGGCATTTAGATATTTTTATCATTGTGTGTGCTTAAATGTAAGCATATTTCACTCAGTTGGGCAGCATGTAACTCTACTTGAGTAATAGTCTTATCAGGCTGATAATAATAGGAGTAGGACTGAGAAGAAAATAGGAGAAGCTCAGATAGTGGAAGGGTGTGTATGATACTGATGTATAAATACAAGTAATATGTACAGAGCTTAAAAAGTAAATTGGTAGGAAAAGGCCTATAATAAAAAACTCCATTGTCTCCTGTCTCCTCAGCCCTATTTCTCTTTTCAGCTCTTTCAAATGTTGGTTTTGATATTAGTGTCTATATTCTGAAATAATATTATATTGCTGTTGCTTCATCTATCAATTTTAGGTATAATCTATGAACTTCTTTTTCTGATATATAAAGATTTCACTCTTTTACCCTTCCCCCATCTTCTCAATAAAGTTGTGTCGGGTCTTAGAGTAGTTTTAAAAATAAAAATATTGCTCATTGATGAGCCAAAAAAGCAAAAAGGTTCTGTGGTTCATTTTGTATCTTACAAGACATAAATTCTTGTTTATCTTTTGTTATCATTCTTTATTTCCTAGAGTTTATTGGCTTGTTTTTCGCTTGATTAATTTTCTAGGTGTGGATCACTAATTCTTCCCAAACTCTCCAACCCTTCTTAGTACTGGTTCTTACATTTATATACATCATTAGATGGTCTATAATTTCCCTCCCTTCCCTCCTCTCCCTAATATCCTTTAACCTTTATCTTCCTACTCCAGTCTGTTACTGATGTCTCACTAGGGTTACTAAATGGGTTACTATCTTCTCATCAGATCACGTTTGAAATTCCTTTTGCTGTTCTACTGTATTGGATCTCCAGTTTCCTGGATTCCATGTTGTCATCTTTATTGGTTTACTTCTGTATTTTATTTTATTTTTTGCTGAGGAAGATTCATTCTGAACTAATGTCTATTGCCAGTGTTCCCCCAACCCCCTTTTTTTTTTTTTTTTTTGCTTGAGGAAGATTAGCCTTGAGCTAACATCCTTGCCAGTCTTCCACTATTTTGTATGGTGGTCATTAGGCACAGCATGGCTAATCAGTGGTGTAGGTCCACCCCTGGGATCCAAACATGTGGACCCAGGCCGCTGAAGCAGAGTGTACTGAACTTAACCACTATGCCATGGGGCCAGCTCCTGGTATACTTCGTTTTGTTAGGATAACATCTCTTCTGAGGAAGGGTGCATGGGAGACAGATGTTTTCTAGATCTTTCAGGCCTCAAAATATCTATTCTACCCTTACTCTTACTGATAACTTTTGTTGGATACAGAATTCTAGGTGCAATATTATTTTCTCTCAGAATTTTAAAAGTATCGCTCCATTGTATTTTAACTTCCAAGTTGCTTTGGAGAAGTATTAGCTATTTTTATTCCTGAGCTTTTCCTTGTCACTCTTTTCACTCTCCCTGAAAGCTTTTAGGATTTTTACCTTCCTCAGCTTCAGAAGTTTCATGATATGTGTTTTGGTAGGCTTCAGAGTTCTGAAATTTTTTTTTATTTCATAATTTCCTCACCTCTATATTTTCTACTCTGTCTTCTTGGAAATAATATCGTCAGATATTTTACCTCCTTGATTGATGGTTTACTTCTCTTTTTCTCCCCATTATCTTTCTTTGTCTATTCTACTGGGAGATGTCTTCAGTTTTACCTTTTGGGCCTTCTGTTGAATTTTACAAATTGCTATAATGTTAAGTGTTTTTAAGTTGTGAATGATTATGCAAAAGCTATATAATGTATATCTGTACACATTAAAGGACTCTATTTTGTAATTTGAATGCATTTTTAAATAATATACTGTTCTTGGTTCAGTAATCCAGTGTCTTTTATGTTTCTGAGGATATAAATTAATTAAAATCTTTTTCCTTCCTGCGTTTTATCTGCTTCTGAATTTCTTTTTACTGTTTGTTTTGATCTACCTTTGGTGATACAGCTTTTTCTTGAAAGTCTTATTATCCTTGGCTATCCTTCGTGGTTAAGAGAGGGGCACTGAAAAATGGATTGAAGTTCTCTGTGAATGGGGCATCTCAGGTGTTGTCCTATACTATATGATGGTAAAATGGTGAGCAGGCTTTGTTACTAGGGATGAATGGGCTTTTTTCTTAGATTGTTCACATTCTCTAAGAGAAATATTTGTAAGTCTCTGGTCTTGAGATTTGTTAGTCTGGTTATTGGGCAGGCAGGGATGCTTGGGGAGGTTCACCATTCAGTCATAATTTCATGTAATTCTCCTGCTTTCAGTTTTTTGTATCATCCCGGTGTTCTTCAGTATCTGATGTTCCTGAGTTTGTCTTGTTCCCTTTGTGTACAGGAAAACTTTTTGTTTCCCTGGGTCAAGTAGGAATAGTACCCTGGGTGTCTGGGATGGGAACCTGCAAGTTGTAACTGTACCTTTCATTTAGTCCTATTTTCTGCCCTGTGCTTCCTCTCTGTCTTCAGAAGTGTCTCATGTTCTTTAGTCCTGAGCCTTTCCAGTGTTTGGTGGGGTGGGTCTTTCTTTTCGCTGATATATCCTTCTGTAGCCCCTTCCAAGTTTCTTTCTTCCACTGTTAAGTCACTTACTATTCCTCTCTTTTCTGTCATCCAAAATTTGTTGCTATTTGTCATCTTTTCTTCTATTATCTCTTTCCTTATGGAGTTATATCTTTTTTTCTTTTACTACATTTGTAGTGGCTTTTAGTACAGAGAAGAAATAAATTTATGTGTAAAATCAAGCTGGGCTTAACTGCAAGTGATATTTTTATTTAATTAAAACACTTTTTCTCCTTTGCTTTGTTGGTATGGATATATAGAGAAATGCTGTATTGAGAATTCAAATACCTAGACTTCTCAGAATTGAGTGTAATACAATAAAATGTGTAATGTATGTAATATATAAGTATTTTAAAGATAAATGTGTGTGTGTGTGTATCTTCCCTTAGACTCTCAGCTCTCCTTGAACGTGTATATTTTGGGTCTGTCAGCACCTAGATCCAGTTTCTCTGTTACTTTGTTCACATATCACTTTTGTCTTTTAAGATTAGTTTCCTAGTCAGTTATCAAGCAGTTTAATGCCCATTTCCTGACAATGAATTTTTAGAGTAAATTTGGCTCCTAGGCTTTCCTAATCCAAATCTGACTTCAGGGTGTTTTTTGGGGGGGCGGGAGGGTGGTGGCAGAACTCATATTCCATTTTCACTAAAGAAAGATATTCAGATATATGATCCTTCACTTTGAACTTGGTTTTTTCTGAACCTAAAGGGAAAAGCTATTCATCAGAAAAATTTGAGGAGTAATATGTTTATTTTTCTTCTTGTAGAAGTTGTGATATAGAATTTTAAAACTGGAAAAAGCCTTAGAGGTAAATTCCCTTTCATTTTGCCACTGAGAAAACAGGCCTGATGTATCCTTTATCTATTTCTGTGTAACAGATTACTCCAAAAGTAGTGTCTTAAGACAACAGTAAACATTTATTATCCTCAGAGTTTCTATGGATAGGAATTTGGGAATGGTTTAAGCTGGTCGGTTCTGGCTTGGATTTGTCATAAGGTTGCAGTGAAGATGTTGGCCAGGTTATAGTCATCCAAAGCCTTATGTGGGGCTGGAAGATCTGCTTCCAAGTTGGCTAACTCACATGGTTGACAAGTTGGTGCTTGTTGTTAGTGGGAGGCCTCAGTTTTTCTCATGCTGACCTCTCCGGTGGGCTCCTTGAGTATCTTACAAGATGATAGCCGGCTTCCCCCAGAATGAGTGATCCAAAAGAGAGCAAGGCAGAAGGGGCGATGTCTTTTATGACTGAGTCTCAGGTGTCACACACTGTCATTTCTGCCACATTCCATTCCCTAGAAGCTGGTCCACATTGAAGGGGAGGAAAATTGGGCTTTACCTTCTAAAGGGAAGAGTATTAAAGAATTTGTGACCATACTTCAAATCTGTCACATCTGGAGAAATGAGTTTATTTCTGCATGGTCGTATAGGGAGTTGGTGATCTATTTGGACTAGACTATAGATGTTTTGGTAATATAACTAGGTGCAAATTGTAAGTAATAGTTGCTTAATTATCATCCATCATTGGATACAATTATTATTATAACCTGGTACTTGTATATCATTTACTTACTGATTCACCAGACCCTTTTGATTATCCATGCCAGGCATTATGCTACTAACTGAACATGTGTAAGAGAACTAGATTTGTGTATAGTAATTATTGACTCTTATTGCTTTCATTTATTTTTATTTTTTACTGGAGCTGAACTATCTGCTTGTGTGTATGTGGTGTTCCTAAAAGCTTTTGATCTTCCAAAAGGGTAGGAATGCCCCTACCAAGTAGCTTTCAAGCCAATTACTAATTTTTAAGTGTAGCTTTTTTATTAGTTGACAGCAAAACCGCTTATGTAGAATAACCAGTTAGCTTTATTAATAAGATATTTTATTATAGCCAGTTTCCTGATATTTACTAAACATATATTGAGTATTCAGTACTTAGAGAATTGTGGCAAAGATATATGCCACAATTCTTGTTGTTCAATAGTACTTTGTGTAGAAGGACAGATAAATACATACACAAAACTGAGGATGATAGCTATCAGTCTAATTTAATCGTGACTTTTTATTAACCAAAGGACCAGTTTTTGGTGTGATGCTATGTTTATAAGTTATTATGGTGCTACCTCATACTGTTTGGAAAAAAAAGTATTTTAGTATTTGCTTATTTGTTTCTTTATATTACTTATTAGAAAGATGTAATTGTTGCCTCTCTAGGAAACATAATTTATGGAATTTTTTATTCTCTTATAGGCAATGTCTATGCTGCTTCAAGGAATATAAGCATTTGGAGATTTTTAACCAAGTAGTGTGTGCACTTATTAACTTAGTGATTGCCCAAGTTCAAGTGCTCCGGGACCAGCTTTGTAAACACTGTACTACTGTTAACATAGATTCCACGTGGCAAGATGAGAGTGATCAAGCTGAAGAACCACTGAATATAGAAAGACAGTGTAATGAAGGAAGTACAGAAAGACAAAAATCAATAGAAAAAAAATCAAACTCTACAAGAATTTGTAATCTGACTGAGGAAGAATCTTCAAAGAGTTCTGATCCTTTTAGTTTATGGAGTACAGATGAGAAGGAAAAACTCTTACTATGTGTGGCAAAAATTTTTCAAATTCAATTTCCCTTATATACTGCTTACAAGCATAATACTCATCCTACTATAGAGGTATGTAAAAATAGGTATTGTGAATTTTAAGTAATACCAATCTTAGTTTTGTTGGCAATTTTTCACTTATGAATAAATATGAAGACAGAGTTATTCTTGATGGAAAATTTTATAAAAATCAACGTTGTAAAAATTATTTCCAGACTATTTCTGTAGCAAATTGTGTAGAACATTTGTTCAGTGTAGTACTATTAAGGGAAGATTTATAAATTGAATTCATAAAAGTTGAACTGTTAGTCAGTGATCTAAACATTTTGCTGATGTAAATCTATGCCTTACTTACTATGACTCTCAAAAACTAATGATTGAGGAAAAAGAAGCACATAGAACTTTGAATTTCATTCTTAGAAACATAGGTAACAGAATTTGGAATTCCCTCTGTCAGAAAGAAAAGCTGAACAAATTATCTGTAGCTACTAGTTTTAAATAATAGTATTTCTTTTGTAAGTCAAGATGCCTGACTCATTTCGTTAGTGATATTTTTACAAGCCTTTTCAAGTTTAGTAACCTACCGTAGGTTTATTTAGATAATGGCATTTCTTTCTACATATAGTGAGAATTGAGACAGTTATGTGGTAATGTATTATATTAGTGGCTTAAAACAACAGTGATTTATTATTTCCCATGATTCTGTGGGTTGGCTGGGCAGTCTTTTTGCTGGTTTTGTGTGGCCTCACTTATGCAGTTGCATTTACTTTGAGAGTCAGATGGGTTTGAAGGTTGAAGATGGTCTTACAGTTGGTGCTGGCTGTTGTCTAGGGCTCCTTGGATTTTCTACCCATGGCCTCTCATTCTCTACTAGGGTAGACTGGCTTCCTGAGATGGTAGTCTTAGCTTTGATCCAGGAAGGCGAAAGTGAAAGCTATCAGGCCTCTTAAGGTCCAGCCTCTGAAACCACACAGCATCAATTCTGCCACATTCGGTTGGTTGAAGCAATTCACAAGGGCAGCCCAGATTCAAAGGGATATAAAGTAGACTCCATCTCTGGATGGGAGGGGAGAGGCAAAGTTTCATTTTAAACTTTTAAGTACATTCTGTTTCCTTTGCATCCTGGGATGGGAAGAGTTGTGGCCGTTTAATCTGCCACAAGCTTATTTTTTAAGTCTATTTTCTCCAGCTTATTTGTTTTATAACCGTACTGACTTGTCTAAACTTCTTTCTTCAACTAGAAAAAAGTAGTCCTTTACAGAAAATATTTTCGCATTGAATTGAGACTATTTCCTAACATAGTCCAGGAGGTGGGTATTTTCCCTATTAGAATTCTCCATAAGAATATTTTAAATCAGATGGTGCTCTCTCTTCTAGAATTCTTAGTCTGTTATCTTCCCATATAGAAACGTTTTAGTGAATCTCTTACATGACATAAGATATTTATTAAATGTTCTGAAAAATGTCATCTCAGAATCCTTTTTTCAACAAAAGGGTTCCGTTTCGTGTGAACCTGCAAAATTTAATCTTAAGAACACCGTATGAATGGTGTTTTAATGCCTTAAGTTGATAACTGAAAGATACTGAAAATAGTTTGGTTAGGGACCTAGATATGTGAAATTCATGCACAGTTTCTGAGAAATAAGTTTTTCTCCAGTTAAAAATCTCTTAACAATAGAACTATAGCAACACTAAATCTGCTGTTTTGTCCTAAAATCAGTGTGCTCATTTTTTTTTTTAAATGATTTTCAAAAACAGTAATCTCCAAATGTAGGTATAGTCACACTCTCCTATACTTTCTCTTTTGGACTCAAGTGCCTCATTATTACTATTCTTGAGGATCATTCCATGTGACTACTTGATTGAAAGCAATAGTTTCATGAGGTCTTTGAGGTAAAATTCTAATAGAAAAACACCCTTAGATATAATAAAGGAGGAATCTTTTTATACAGAATTTACATATGCTGCTTTAATATTCTGTTCATAATAGTTGTTCCTAGGTTTCTAATATCTTAGTAATGATCTGTTACAAATACTCTAAAATTTCTAGTTTCTATCATAGTGGCCATGTAATTAAATATGTTAAGGGTCAGCTGTTTGAAAGGGTCTCAGATGAAAACCTTCGTGGCATACATATATATTATAAAATTATAACATACACATAAACACAGATATCTTAAGAAAACCAGTATTTACTATGCAATGCAATAGAGTTAACTACAGAGATTTTTAATCCCACCTTTTTATAAGGAGATAGGCCATCCAGTGTTTCCTTCATACTGCTGTGCCATCCTTTCCTGATAAAGCCTTTGATTTTTATTTTTATTTCTTTTTGAGAGGCACAAATTTGCCAAAACTCTTTAGGAGAAGATTCGATACTCATGTATTAGTATTTTGATAGCTGTGACTTTAGAAACCTAGTCAACATCCTTATTTTAAATAAGACAGAACTGGCTTACAGAGGTTAAAAGTTTTGGTCAAGTTTGCATAGCATATTGCTGAGAGAGTTCTAGAATTCAGGTCTTATTCTACTACACTGCTTCTCAGTCATTTCAGACTAATCACTGTACCTCTTGTATCTATTGCCAATAGTGAATAAGATTGGAACTTGGAATCCCTCCTTCTTCCCCTCCCTTCCTCTCTCCATCCTTCCTTTCTCTCCTGTTGAAGTTGATAATATTTTTAAAGATGTAGTAATTGGAAATAATAATATTAATTCAGGTTAAAAGTTTTTTGGGGGGCCAGTTGCATTCTTTTCTTAATCCTGAATAATTATATGTAATTTTATGAAATGAAATATTGCCCTAGTGTTATAAGTTCTATTCTAAGTAGAATGAAAATGAGTATAAAAATTATAGAAAGAAGAGAAACCACTCTACTTCTGTTAAATGTATGTATAATATGATCAGACAGATTAAATATATATGTTATGTTATTTTATTTTCTAAACTTCTAAATCTAGGCTGGTTTTCTCTTGCACGTTCCACTGACTTTTTTACTCATCCTTTTTTAAATTAAAAAAATTAAATATTTTTAATTTGCCCTTATAAAGTATGTAATTTAGGAAGTTTTAGTATATTCAGAAAGTTGTACAACCATCACTGCTATCGAATTCCAACACCAATGACTTCTTTTTAAGTGAAAATTTTATTCTTAATCCACTGGCCTTCAAGTCTTCATGGTTTGATCATGGAGCAACATATGCTTAATTAGTTATAGAATTACTTTCTAGTTACTCATTTTTTTTCCTCTTTGTTTTCTCTTTTAAAGTAATAGACAAATTCCTTTGTTTACTTCTAGAAGTAGAGTGGCATTATCTTATTTATGTGAGGTTTTGGGGGGAAAAAACAAAAACTTGACTCTCACCAACAATGGATGAGTGTGCTTTCAGGTAGTTTAAATCTTATGTGTGGAAAGCACATTGTGGACCTTTTAAGTACACATATAGGTAATTCCAGAGCACAGTTTCAAAACCACTTAAGTTTATATTATAACATCTAAGTTATAATGTATTTTTATACGAATTACTCCGATTCTTTAAGGAAAAGTTTTTAAGGCAAAATAATGTGTAGTACATAGTAAAGAAAGATTCTTTGGAGAAGAGTTAAAGTATACTTTAGAAGTGAATCATATTAGCTTCAGTTAGGAATACATACCACTGTTGATGATGAGAAACAATTGCAAAATCTGTTTTATAAAATCAGATATAGAAAATTCTATTTTTTAAAGATTATCATTTAGTAGTGTGATCTAATTATATTTACTTTTTTTTTTTAATCAGGATATATCAACCCAAGAAAGCAACATATTAGGGGCATTCTGTGATATGAATGTAAGTGTTTATCTTTTTTCATTCTCAAGTTTATGAAAAATTTTGTTTTTTTGTTCATATGTCTTTTGAGTTTATGTCTGATCACTATCTTTCCAGTATTGGTAATAAAATGAAAATTATTCCTGATAAGTTTTAAAATAATTTTCTTTTTTTCCTCAGGATGTAGAAGTACCATTGCATTTGCTTCGTTATGTATGTTTGTTTTGTGGGAAAAATGGCCTTTCTCTCATGAAGGATTGCTTTGAATATGGAACTCCTGAAACTTTGCCATTTCTTATAGCACATGCATTTATTACAGTTGTATCTAATGTAAGTATTGTTTGGAATTGGTTTTAATCTTAGGAACAATGTCTAATATTTTATTTTATTTTATTTTTTTATAAATTATTTAATCTTCACAAATGGTTTTTTAATTTTAATTTTATTTATTTATTTTTTCCCCAAAGCCCCAGTAGATAGTTGTATGTCATGGTTGCACATCCTTCTAGTTGCTGCATGTGGGACGCGGCCTCAGCATGGCCGGAGAAGCGGTGCGTCGGTGCGCGCCCAGGATCCGAACCCGGGCTGCCAGCAGCGGAGCGCACGCAATTAACCGCTAAGCCACGGGACCGGCCCTCTAATATTTTAATAACATGAATTTTATATCCAGAAAAGGCAGGTTTTGAGTGATCTGCATGTACAATATTTTTCTTCTGATTATATTTTGAGAAAATTGAGTACAGAAACCTTTTTAAAGTCTTTATTTTTTTATTTATTTATTTTTTGTGAGGAAGATTGGCCCTGAGCTAACATCTGCCAATCCTCCTCTTTTTGCTGAGGAAGACTGGCCCTGGGCTAACATCCATGCCCATCTTCCTCTACTTTGTATGGGACGCCTCCACAGCATGGCTTGCTAAGCAGTGTGTCGGTGCGCACCGGGATCCGAACCGGCGAACCCCGCGGCGCCGCAGTGGAACTCGCGCACTTAACCACTTGCGCCACCGGGCCCGCCCCTTAAGGTCTTTATTTTGATAAAATTGTAATTCGTATACGTTAATGAGTTTAGTTAAATAGGTAAATTTAGCCATTTACCTCTTTTTGTCTAAAATATAAGATAGGCAGAAAAGTCTTATGTTGATTTTAACTTTCCTCGACTGAGATTTTGTACTGGGAGATTTTTGGCTTCTTAGAATCTTTGGTTGCTTAAATAATGGTTAGCCTAGGGTACTACTACAGTGTGCCTGACTTCCCTCTGTATTACAAGTAAAGACCTGACATTTCTTTTTGCCTTTCTAAAGAAGATAATTGTTTTGTATGTTGTGAATTTCAGTTACTGTGAAGCACAGTAAGTATGGAAGCAGAGATAAATACTTTTTATTACCTGTATATTAAAATTAAGCCTTTAATAACCTTCTATTCTGGTCATTATTTAAAAAATTGGTGTAGCAAAACTTAAATCTGACTTTACCAAAGCCTGAATTCTTGTGTTAATTGAATTACCTTAAATAATTACTAATGTGACATATTTAAAGTATGTGTATAAAATAAAAATATAAGGTGCAGAAGGACTCAATCAAATACTTTGTTGCCTTGTTTCCAATGATATTCTCTTTGCAATGAAGTAGTACACTAGAAAAGGCCCTGCGTTTACTCAGATTTATTGTCTGGACCTCCAAGTTTCCATATTTGAAATAAATGATTTGTATCAAGGTCATTTTTAGTCCTCAAATTCCTTGGTTTCTGACAGGTTGAAAATGTTATGTGCAATGGCAGCATGGCATGTAGATTATGAATGTAAGCTTTGGATTCACAGGTGCGTTTGAATCCAAAATCTGAGCCTCAGTTTTTTTAATCTGTAGAATGGGAATGATAAAAATGATAATCTACTTTAGAAGATTGTTGTGAGGTTTTAAGATAGATTTTAAGCTCTTATTATAGCAGCTCTTATGATAACATCTGATGTATAGTAAGCATTTAGTGACTGGTAGCTCTTATTTATTTTAGCTGTTATTAAATACTTATCCAGTTCTGTTATTCTGATTGACCTTATTTGTTTGATAGGAAATTCTATTCAGTTTGGCTTTCTTTGGGAGAAAGAACAAAATATAAACTTTTGAGTGAACCTAAATCCTATGTTGAGATTTTAATTTTACATTGGGGTAAATTTGGAGAAGGCATATAAAGTGAGTTTGAAATCCAAAATTCACAAAACAGTTTATCAAAGCTTTTCCTTAATCAGGAATATTAACTGAATTAAAATGTATTTCTTGAATTTATTTTACAAATTCTTGGTTAAAAGTCTATTATGCAAGACTCATTAAAGACTTTAATTTATTATTATATCTTAAAGTTATCCTTTACTAAAGAAAACGGTTGAGATTCCGTTTCATCTTTCACCTCAGCCTTTTTATGACTGCTCATTGATGGGCTGTTGTCAGTTTACATAACTTTATCTTGTAATTCAACTGAGATCATTAAACAAAAATTAGATTAAAATTAGTCATACTCTTTAAATTAATAATGTAGTTGTTTGGATACCATAATATATGTTTGCTTTTTTCCTGAGAGTATAACATATGTACTTTTCAGGTAAAGGCTTTTTTTTTTTTTTTTTTTTTTTTGTGAGGAAGATCAGCCCTGAGCTAACATCCATGACAATCCTCCTCTTTTTGCTGAGGAAGACCGGCCCTGAGCTAACATCTGTTGCCAGTCCTCCTCCTTTTTCTCCCCAAAGCCCCAGTAGATAGTTGTATGTCATAGTTGCACATCCTTCTAGTTGCTGTATGTGGGACGCCGCCTCAGCATGGCCGGACAAGCAGTGTGTTAGTGCGCACCCGGGATCCGAAGCTGGGCCACCAGTAGCGGAGCTCATGCACTTAACCACTAAGCCACGGGGCTGGCCCTCAGCTAAAGGTTTTAAAACTCGATTGAGTAACTCCCACTTGGCACCTTTTCCTCATAAAAACATTTTTTGATTTGTCCCTCTTCATTCTAATATAGTTAATATTTGGTGCAAATTAAGAGCTTAAGTTATAGTTCTTTTTGTAATCAAGGTTTCTGTAGAGGCTGTACTTTATTTTTTTCAGAGTCTAGAATTTTTCTGAAAGGGTTGTTGTCGTTTAAAGCACTAGGAGTTGGGCATGATTTCTAAACTTTTTTTGAAATCTTGACCACCCTACTTGTTTATATAAACACTTAGTGGTCACTTTAAACAATTAAAATAGGCATCCCTTCGCATTTTGAGAAACTTTAGAGCCTTTAAATTTCAAAATTTTCTAGCCACGTACAAATTGATCTAGAGCACAGTAGTTTCCTCTCGTGGGTCATTGTAAATTGTAAACCTGGTCATTTCTATATATCTCATCTATTTTCTTGAGAAATAGGCAGCTGGTTTAGCCATGCTGTTTCAGTTTCAACAAGGCTGAAGGTCCCTATGTGGGAACCTCTGATTTTACATGGGCTTTCACACAGGAACAAAAACTCCTACATTTAAATAAGGAAAAGAATTATTAGATTTTAGGCCAATCCTCTCTTGAAAAGAAAAAACTCTATGAATTATAAACCACTTTTAGGATAAGAGGGTTAAAGGCTAAGCTTATTGAGTACCTGTTCCTTGAATGATTGATTATAGTAAATCACACATTCAGAAGAGAACATCATTTCCTGGGAACCAAACCATTCTGTTTGTTTTCTAGAGTGGTTTCCTCACTCTTAATGAGGAAAGGTGACTTTATGAAGTGGTGAGTGTTATCTCTTAGCCTGAACCTACACTCCAGAGCTTGCAGCACAGGAAAACTCACTTTGTCCTGGGTGTGAATTATCAACAAAGAAGAAAACTCTTACTTTATCAGATTAATGTTTAAAAAATCTGATAATATTCTCAAGCCTGTGCATTAATTTCAATTTCAAAAACTTGCTTCAGCATTTCTTAACTGACACTGACTGTTAGCAGGTTTCTCAATTTTGCACAAATATTACTCCACTGGATTTTGGAGTGGATGTAATTTTATTACTAAGAATGGATCCATTCTTAGTAATAAAAGTTGCAGCCACAGGAAAAACCAACAAAAATCTTTATGTATGTAGTTTTCTTACTTTGTGTTGGCCTTTAGGTTTTCATCAAAAGCAGCTAACCAATATTTAGCACAGGTTACAGTAATAGAATGCATAGTCTTTCTGGAAGTTTCCCGACTAAGACCTAAGTTGAATTATGTTTGATTTTAGCTTATAGTATCCTCCCTCAGCTCTGAAGAATTCATATTTGTTTATCAACTTTTTTTGTGTGTGTGAGGACGATCGGCCCTGAGCTAACATCTGCCAATCCTCTTTTTTGCTGAGGAAGACTGGCCCTGGCCTAACATCCGTGCCCATCTTCCTCTACTTTATATGGGACGCCGCCACAGCATGGCTTGACAAGCGGTGCATCAGTGCACACCCGGGATCCGAACCGGTAAACCCCGGGCCACTGCAGCGGAGCGTGCGCACTTAACTGCTTGCGCTACCGGGCGGCCCCCCTCCCTCAGCTCTTTGCTTCAGTTAGTTGTCTCAGACAAAACACCTTTTATTAGTTTAAAAGTGACAAAGTCTAAGGACTCTTCCAATAGGGTCATGGGATTTATTTTATTAACATGTATGGAGTGGTACAAATGAGCTTAATAGGGAAACCTCATGCTTTAGAAAACAGATATGACAAATTATTAGGTTAGACATGTCATCAGAGATGCAAACTTATAGGGGTTATAGTAACATATCAGAGCACAGAATAACAATTTCTGAATTCTCAGTGCTCTAAGACTGCTTTTTTTTTGGTGAGGAAGATTAGCCCTGAGCTAACATCTGTTGCCAATCCTCCTCTTTTTGCTTGAGGAAGATTGTCCCTGAGCTAACATCTGTGCCAGTCTTCCTCTGTTTTGTATGTAGGATGCCACCACAGCATGGCCTGATGAGTGGTGTGTAGGTCCGTGCCCGGGATCCAAACCTGTGAACCCTGGGCCGCTGAAGTGGAGTGCACGAACCCAACCACTGTGCTACTGGGCCGGCCCCTGTAAGACTGCTTTTACAAAAACGCTAACAAGGACTCTTTAATATCAGAAGTTAGGCTAGGATTATACATTTTCATATATCTCCACACTAGACAGAGTGGGGTGACAGTTCTGTGAAGTTTTTATTTAACCATTTTGTCAAAACTAGATTTGTGGTATCTCCTTTTCTGCAGTTATAGGGAGAACAAGGACTATTTTTTCCTATTCCTGAGATATTTAACATGTACTTAGGAGGACTACTACAATTCTGTTATCACCAAGAGGGGAAAAAGCAAACCTTAGAAGCTCAAAAGTTACTGTAAGGAAAGAAAAAGGACATATACTCTGTGATTAATAGCATATGGAATTTGGTTCTTATAATGTTTTGCATCTATAATAGTATTAAAGAACGTAGATTTTATAGAGAAATAATCCTGGGTTTGAATTGTAGCTTTGTTCTGATTAATAGCATATGGAATTTGGTTCTTATAATGTTTTGCATCTATAATAGTATTAAAGAACGTAGATTTTATAGAGAAATAATCCTGGGTTTGAATTGTAGCTTTGTTACATACTGTGTAAATTTTTTTTTTTTATAAGCCTCACTTTTCTTATCTGTCAGAATGGGAATATTAAGGGCTCAGTAAGTGGTAGCTCTTCTTTCTATTAAAGTTTTTCCTTCGGATGTTGGCATTTTTTCTTATTTTTAAAAAAATTTTTATTTGTGTCATTATCCCAAAATAAAAGGTATCAATGTACCTAGTTTCATTTTCATCTCCTTTAATGTGTCTTGTATATAATCGAATCTTTTAACCTTTTTTTAACAACTGAAATAAAACATTCATACAGAAAAATGTACAAAATGATAATATATGGCTCAGTGATTTATAAGAGCAAATACCCCATTTACCGACTGCCCGTGCCAAGAAACAAAACATTGTTAGCTCCCCAGAAGCCTCCCTTATGCTCCCTCCAAGTCACTATTCCATCTCTTTGCTCTTAAAGGTAAACACAATTCATATTTTTATGGGGTGATCACTTTCTTGCTTTTCTTTATAGTTTTATCACCTAAGTTTACATCCATAAATAGTATGATTTAGTTTTGTCTGTTAACAATGTACGTGTGGAATCACATACTGTGTATTCTTTCATGTCTGGCTGCCTTTGGTTAACATTGAGGTTTGTATTTCATGTAGTTCTAGTCTGCTCATTTTCATTGTTACATAATACTCCTTTAAAAATATACCAGCAGAGATCCATTTTACTGGTGATGGACATTTAGGCTGTTACAATTAATGTAGTGTCAGCATTCTTTTACATGTCTTCTGGTGCACATGTGCATGCATTTTATTTGGATGTATATCTACAAGTGGAATTTCTTGATCATAGGGTATGTATGTATTCAATCTTATGTATTAATGCTAAGGTTTTCCTATGTGATTGTGTTACTTTACATTCCTACCAGGAATGAGAGTTCCCATTGCTCCACATCCTTGCAAACACCTGGTATTCTTACTCTTAGAGATTGCTAATTGATGTAATAGTATCTCAATGTCATTTTATTTCACATTTTTTTAATGACTAATGAGATTGAGTAGCGTTTCATGGGCATATAAGCCATTTGGATATTTTTTGAGAAGTACCTGTTCAAGTCTTTTACCCATTTTAAAAATCAAATTGTCTGCCTTTTTCTTACTGATGTGTGGAGATTGCTTATGTTTTGGCTACAAGTCTTTTATCTGACATATACGTATTGCTAATATCTTCCACTCTGTGGTTTGCTTTTCATTCTCTTGTGTCTTTTAAGAGCTATTGTTCATTAAACTTAATGGTGTCTAACTTACCAAAAATTTTTTTTATAGTTAATGTTTTCATTTATGGTTGAAAAAGTCTTTCTTACCCTAAGGTCATGAAGATATTTCCCTATATACTAGAAGTTTTATTGTTTTACTTGCACATTTTGATCTGCAGTTCACTTGGAATTGATTTTTGTGTATAGTGTGGGTGAGGGATCAAGATTCATTTTCTTTTCTGTATAGACAACCACTGGTCCTAACACTCTAGGAAAGACAGTCCTTTCCTCTTTATTCTAAAGTGCCATTTTTGTCATAAATCAGATGTCTTTATGTGCATGAGTCTGAGATCTCTAGCATATTCCATTAGTCTGTTTGCTTAATCTTGTGCTATTTGCATGCCATCTTAATTTCTGGAGCTTTATAAGAAGTCTTGCTAGGGCCGGCCCCGTGGCTTAGCGGTTAAGTGCACGCGCTCCGCTGCTGGCGGCCTGGGTTCGGATCCCAGGCGCGCACCGACACACCGCTTCTCCGGCCATGCTGAGGCCGCGTCCCACATACAGCAACTAGAAGGATGTGCAGCTATGACATACAACTATCTACTGGGGCTTTGGGGGAAAAAATAAATAAATAAAATTATAAAAAAAAAAAAAGTAGTCTTGCTATCTGGTAAAGCAAGTTCTACTTCTCTGTCTTTTTTTTATTGAGATGTAATTGACATATATTAGTTTCAGGTGTACAATGTAATGATTCAATATCTCTATAAATTGCAAAATGATCACTGCAATAAGTCTAGGTAACGTCCATCACCACACGTAGTTAACAATTTTTTTTCTTGTGATAAGAACTTTTAAGAACTATTCTCTTAGCAACTTTCAAATATGTCATATAGTATTATTAACTATAGTCACCAAGCTGTACATTATATCCCCACTCCCTCTCATTCTTAAAGAGTGTTTTGTCTCTTCTTGGACCTTTGCCTTTGGAATCAGTGCCTAAAATTCCACACATAAACCTTTTTGGGTGCATTGAATCTATAGATCAATTTGGGGAGAACTGTCATCTCTGCTGTGTTGAGTCTTCTAACTTATAAATGTGGTAAATGTGTTTTATTTACATGTTCTTTAATTTTTCTCATAATTTTCCTATGTAAGGAATATATATATAAAATATAGTTTGTATGTATGTGTGTATATGTGTGTATATTTATTTGTATTTCTAAGCAGCAATCTTGCTAACCTAATTAGTTCCAAAGATGTTCATCTGAAAATTATTTTGGATTTTCTGCTTACATAATCATATCATCTCAGAGTAATATTGGTTTTAATTCTTCCTTTCTAGTTCTGTGCCTTTTTTTTAGTTTCTTGCCTAATGCACTGCACTGTCTAGGACGTTTAGTTCAAGTTGAATTGAAGACATTATTGTTTTGTTCCTAGTCTCGGAAGGAAAAGTTTTAACACTTCATCATCATTTCATATAGTGTTTGCTATAGGACTTATGTAGATTTCTTTGATTAGATTAGAGAGAAGCCATACATCCTCTATTTCTAAATTTGTTTTTAATTTGTATGCCTTGCCTGTGTCAAGGCTTAGTATCATAGATTGTTGATTTGCTTGGGATTTTTATTCTTATATTTAAACCGCTATTTATGAACATAAAACTACTATAATGTAAGCACAGTAGATTTAGAAATGGGTTGGAATGTCATGCAGAAAAAAGGAAACATTTATTATAACTTTTATTATAACTTAGATTGGAGTACTTACAGCAAGAACTTAATTCATTAAATAGTTGATATTGTAATCAATGTGACTCTAACATATATTTGCCTTAGATGGATATTGAAGTGACTAGAAATCATAGGTAATTTGATTTTTTTAGAAGGAAGGATGAGATGGTTTATTAAAAACTAAGATGGTTTGTTAAACTAATTCAGTGCTGTAGTATTTGGGTTGCTACCATCCAAAGACATATAGGGTAGCATGTGGTAACATGATATTAGTTGGATAGATGGTTCTCCCTTTTCAGCAAGAAGCTGATATTAATTTTTCAGATTGATTTTATGTATATTTGTAAAAAAATGTATAGTCATGTGTTGCTTAACGACGGGGATATGTTCTGAGAAGTGTGTTGTTAGGCGGTTTTGTCGTTATGCGAACATCAGAGTGTACTTAACGCAAACCTAGATGGGATAGCCTACTACACACTAGGCTATATGGTACTAATCTTATGGGACCACCATGGTATATGCAGTCCGTCGTTGACCAAAACATCATTACGTGGTGCATAACTCTATAGGTTAAATTACTTACCTGATATGTGTGTAATTCTATTTCTTAGTTTATTCTTTTCAGAATAGATAAAATGTATGTAGTTTTAGAGGCAGCAAAATACTAAAAGCTCTTGTTTTTAATTAAAGTGAAAGACATGTATTTCACATATTCGTTATACATTGTCATCTTTCTGCTTCCTTTTAGATTAGAATATGGCTACATATCCCTGCTGTCATGCAGCACATTATCCCTTTTAGGACCTATGTTATTAGGTAAGTTGATAAAATCTTTCCCCCCTGATTATCAATGTAATAATGTTTAAACAGTTTATAAACGTGGTACAGAATTAAATTATTTGCAAGTCCCTTGTACTCACATCCTCTAGAGAAAATTTTCATTGGCAGTTTAGTGTATAGTATTTTTATGCACATATGTAGGTTTATATTTAATGTTTACTTGTAAGCAATTCATGTTGGACTTTCTTTTTACGTGAATATGTAAAAAGAATTAAAGAGATTAACAATGTTTACATGGTATTCCACTGTATTTGTTCAGTCAACAAATATATACTAAGTATTATGTTCCAGGCACTGGCAATATAGCAGAGCAGAAAAAATTTCTCCTTTTGTGCAGTCTATGTACAAGTAAATAAGTAAATGATATAGTTCATTAGAAAGTGATGAGTATTACAGAGAATAATAACAGCAAAGGTGGATTGAGAGTTCTAGAAGGTTGGTCAAATTTTAAGTATGGGGGTAGAGAAGGTCTCATGGAGGAGGAGGTGACATTTTAGTTTTGTAAGTCTCAATTTAAGGAGGAAACCTAAGAAGAGGATGGACAAAGAATTATATTGGTTAGACTTAAAGTATGAACTGTTTAGAGTTCTAAGGTTGTATTTCTTGATAATATCTATGAGTTTTTTATGCTTTTTCTCATTCATTCATTAACAAAGATTTGAGTGCCTGCTGTTTTCCTGTTACCATTCAAGTTATTGAGGAAAGTATCAGGAAAAGAATCATAGTCATCAATACTATGCAAGTAAGGTAACATGATAGAGAAGGAATATGAGGCACACGCCTTTCTGAAAGGCGACATCTGAAGAACATGAATCATCCAATTGGATGATAATTGGAAGGACGTATTTCAGGTAGAAGGAACATAAGGGCATAGGCTTTGAAGTTGGAAAGAGTATGACATGTTAAAGAAATTAGAAGCAGACTGGTGTGGAGCATGGTGTGTAAGGGGGTATAATTATGATATATGGTTGGATAAGCGGGGGCAGATTATTCAGGACCTTCAAGTTATTGTAAGGAGTTTGGATTTAATTTAGCAATGGGAATCTATTGAAGAGTTTTAAGCAGATGAGTCATGATGGTTTTTAACAGATCACTTTGGCCTTTAAGTGGGTCATAAATTATAGGGAGGTTGGAGTAGAAGCTAGGAGACCAATTGAAAGGTTAATGTAGTTGTCCTGGGAAGAAACGATGGTTACTTGTACAAGGATTATTTATGGTGATTTTGAATATTGAATGGATATAAATGAAAGTGAAATTGACAAGATTGATGATTTCGGAGTGTAAGGAAAAGGGCACCATCATGGATGACACTCTAACCTCCCTACCGTCGATTTCTCCTTTGTGCTGTGGGTGTCATTAACTGAGATGTGAAAGATCGGGGGAACTTAAATACTTTATTTTGAGGTGCTTGTGGGATATTTAAGTGGCACTGGCAAATTAGGAGGATAAGCCTGTAATTCAGAACAATATCATTAATTTAAGAGTTGTCAGCATAAAGACAGTACTTAAAAACCACAGGAATGAATGAGGTCATCTGGGGAGAGAATATGGAAAGAGAATAGAAGTGAGTCTAAGATGGAGTCCTGTATCAGTTTGCTTTTGCTGTGTAAGAAAAAACTCCCCAAACTTAGTAGCTTAAAATAACAGCCATTTATTATTTCTCAGTTCTCTTGATAGCTAGCTCTACTGATCTGGTCTATCGAGGCTAGCTCTACTGATCTGGTCTATCGAGGCTAGAACTGGATGCTCTAGGATAGCTTCACTCATATGTCCTGTGGTTGGCAGGCTGATTGGTCTTGGGGAGGACAGGGGAGCTCATACACGTCTTGCAGTTGGCTAGATGTCACTTGGGGCATCAGCCATGTCTCTTTATCTAGCAGGCTAATCTGGGTTCCTTTTCTTGGTGGTGAAAGAGTTCCCAGTGAGAGAGGGAAAGCTGAAAGACTTTTCAAGCTTCTGCTTATATCACATCTCTTAATGCCCCATTGTCCAAAGAAAATTTCATGGCATAGCACAGATTCAAGGGCATAGAGAAATAGATGACATCTCATGATGGGAAGAGTGACAAAGTCACACTGCAAAGACTTCTGCATAAAGCAGTGGGAGGAATTTGGGGCCTTTCTGCAGTCGGTTACAAGCCCTGAGGAGCACTAATGTTGCAAGGTTGGATAGAGAAGGAGGAACCAACTGAATAGAATAGGCAGGGCCTGAGAGGAAAACCAGTGGTTTGTGGTTTTTGGAAGCCAAAAAAGAATAATGTTTAAAATGTACACATTGTAAAGAATTTTGGCTGCGTGGGGGAGTAGATGTACTGTTTATAGGATGTCAGCTGAAATTTACTAAAACAGGAGCTATGTACTTGACTGGTATTAGAGAACAGTAAAGCTTTACTGCTGGTGCAGAATCCGGTGTTAAATGACTTGGCTCTTTGCAGTTTCTGATTCAAGTTGGTCTCTCAGCAAAGGACGCACTGCCACAGGTCACAGTCCTTGAAGCATCACTTAGAAATGGTTTAAATTGGGAATCTTAATCCCAGGATGCCAGGTTCTATTGTACTAAACATTTTGGAGGTGTGGAGCAAAGGAATATTATTGAATTATTCAGTGGCCTTTAGAAATATTTTGCAAGTTTTTGTGTATGTTTTATTTCTGAATCGTTTCAGGTATTTATGCAAGCTCTCTGATCAGGAGTTAAGACAGAGTGCGGCTCGCAACATGGCTGACTTAATGTGGAGCACAGTGAAAGAACCATTGGATACAACGTTATGCTTTGATAAAGAAAGCCTTGATCTTGCATTTAAGTACTTTATGTCACCTACTTTGACTATGAGGTTGGCTGGACTAAGTCAGATAACGGTAAGCTATATGTGCTTTATTTTTGGTCATTTTTTATTTGCCTTCCAGACTGTCATCATCATCGTAATAACATCTACTATTTATGGAGCTCCTACAATGCTAGGCATTGTGCTCGGTATTTTGCATGCATTACTTTGTATGGTCTTTACAAATAATTTCTATATTTTCCCTATTTTAAATAAAAGGAAACTGAGGCTTAGATTTAGGAGGATTTATACCTTTGGTCTTTTTGATTTCAGGGTCCAACTCCTTCACTATTTTTTTTAACTATTCAGTTTTTTACATTTAGAAAGCAGTGTTTTCAGAGAGAAAAAGAATTGGAAGAGATTATAAGTAGTTACTTAATTCATTTTCCAGACAGAAGCCACAGATTATTAGGCCATAGGCCAAATTTGAGTAACAGAAATGTTTTGTTTGGTTTGTACAGTAACAAATAATGTTTTAAATAGGGAGAAATCTGTATTATTGGCTTCTCTTGAGGGATGGGGTGGAGAGGCAGACCTGGTATCCTTGAGTCTATATTCTTGCATAACAGCAATTTGCTAGAGCTAACTAGTTAGCTGCATCTTTTAGAATAGATATGCTTTCTCTTGTTTACCAAGGTCTCCATTAGCTTTGATCCTTTGCATTTTCTGCCTGTTTTCGTAGTGTAGTTATTCTGAAGTAGCTAGATTTTACTCATGTATTGGACTTTGTAAATATAGAAAATACTTGTTGACGTTTTCTCAAATTAAATCTGAAATGTGTTTATCCTAGGGCGCCTTTCCCGAAACTTTATGTCTGTAATGACATATTACTAGCTGCCTTGCGTTAAGATTTTTGTGTTTTTCCCTTATTCAGCTTTGTTTTCTCTAGTGTGCTTAGTGGAATAAAGCATAAGTATTATTTGTGGAATGAATTTATTTAGTGTTTTAATATGACAAAGAAAATAGCCAGATTAATTGGAAAGTATATGTATCTGGTTATCTATCTTATATTTTATAATTTTGATGTGATTATTGATTATGATCTACGTATATCAAACCATGTTTCTTGACAGTTGTTAACATATACAAGAATAATGTTGGAAAAAAGTTTAATTTCTTTTCTCTAACTATAGAATCAACTTCACACCTTTAATGATGTGTGCAATAATGAATCATTGGTATCAGACACAGAAACGTAAGTAGGAGCATTAATTTATACCGTTTTACCTACTATACCATTTTAATATTTAGCTGTTTATATGGTACATATAATTGTGACTTTATTAGAATTGAAGTGTTTACTAGAAATTTGCCTTGTAGCTTCATTTGTACGGTCTTTAGTAAGCTTTCAGAAGAATATATTGAAACATTTCTTTATGTTTTTTAAAAGCATATACCAACATATAGTATTATTTGTCACAAAATGCAAAAGGATGCTATTTACAGGAGAATTTAGTAGTAAAGAATATGGTGCTCATAGTTTTCAGAAAGCACACTTGATGCAGAAAAAGAAAAGACCTCATTCAGTACATTTGATGGGGAAAAACCAAGTCACTGATGCTCATGTATGAAAAGAAGTAGTGTTAATACCTTTAGGGCTTTTCAAGTTCTTGGAAATACTTATTTATTCCAATATTTATTCGATTTAGTTGTCCATCCATTATAGAAATCAGTTTTATTTTATTTATTTCTTTTTTTGGTGAGGAAGATTGGCCCTGAGCTAACATCTGTGCCCATCTTCCTCTATTTTGTATGTAGGATACCACCACAGCATAGCTTAATAAATGGTGTAGGTCCGTACCCAGGATCCGAACCTGTGAACCTGGGCCGCAGAAGTGGAGCACACTGAACTTAACCACTGTGCCACCAGGCCAGCCCCAGAAATCAGTTTATTAATCTCAGTTGGGTAGTAATATCTTCTGCATGAACAGAGTTATATAGTTTTAAGGTGTTAGAAAATCTATAATTGTATGAATGAGTCATGTTTTTGCTTTACTGTAACTTTTGTGCATTGATCTTAGTTACGCCCAATGGCGCTAACTCAGTTGAATCCAGTCCTTCACGAATTTGAAAGCCAGAGACTCTTGTCTCTTTAATCTTTTTCTTCTTCAGGCTAAAGAGTTCTTATTCCTCCAATTGTTCCTCATATGGTGTGGTTTTTATTTTTATCACCAGACCAGTCATTCACCTCTGACAACATTCTTTGTCAGTGGTCCCCTTAAAATGTTTTGCGCAGAATTGGTCTTAGCTTTATAAACTCTGGGTTATACTAGGAGTGCTATTTCACACCATCAGGAAATTGTATGGACCATATTCAATGTATGTAAAACTACAGCTCTGGATTTCCCTTTTGGCCCCTCAGTGCCCCCATTCCCACCCTTCTACCCCCACAAAACTGCCTAAGAGAATCTTAAAATTGCCAATGCAGTAATCACCCCCCAACCCCCACCCCTGCAAAAAGAAAAAAAAAAAAAACAGCCAAGAATCATCAGTGCAATAACCCCACACACGTCCAGGCTGGTTTTTATGTTGCTGAAACAGTGGATAGAAAGTAAGAAGGAATTCCATTCAAAAAATATAAGGAATATACATCCTAAAGACATGGTTAAGAGAAGAGGGAGAAGAGCAAAAGTTTTGAGGAATAGTGGGTAGAGGCAGTTTAAGTTGGGAAGAGAAAGGGGGTGCACATAGTGTGAGAATATTGGAGCAAATAGAAAAAGTGTGATAAATATTGTTGGAGCCTTTGAATTGGGTCTCTTTTTTTAATCACTTTTATTAAGGTATAAATACTGTACGTCATACATTCACCAGTTTTTACAATGAATTTTAGTAAATATATAGAGTTGTGCAGCTATCATCACAATCCAGTTCTAGAACATTTCCATCAAAAGGGATCAAAAATATCCCTTTCGTTCATTTGTAGTCAGTTCTCATTTTACTCCTAGCCCCCTTAATCTACTTTGTCTCTAGATTTGCCCATTTTGGACATTTCATTATAAATGGAATCATATGATAGTGGTCTTTTTATTATCTTCTTTCACTTAGTATAGTGTTTTTCTTGAAGTTCATTCCTGTTGTGGTGTGAATCATTACTTCGTTGCTTTTTATTGCTGTGTAGTATTACATTATGTAGATATAACACATTTTATTTATCCATTTATCACTTGATGAATATTTTGATTGTTTCCACTTTTTTGGTTAGTATGAATAATGCTGTCTTTAAACTTTTATTTGTTTATTTATTTTTTGTGTGTGAGGAAGATCAGCCCTGAGCTAACATTCATGCTAATCCTCCTGTTTTTGCTGAGCAAGACCGGCTCTGAGCTAACAGCTATTGCCAATCCTCCTCCTTTTTTTTTCCCCCAAAGCCCCAGTAGATAGTTGTATGTCATAGTTGCACATCCTTCTAGTTGCTATATGTGGGATGTGGCCTCAGCATGGCCGGAGAAGTGGTGCGTCGGTGCATGCCTGGGATCCGAACCCGGGCCACCAGTAGCGGAGCGCGTGCACTTAACCGCTAAGCCACGGGGCCGGCCCTGTCCTTAAACATTTGTGTACAAGTCTTTTTGTTGATGTGTATTTTCATTTATCTTGATAGATACCTAGGAGTATGATTGCTGGTTTGTATGGTCATTTTCTGTTTGACTTAAAAAAAAAATTGTCAAAATGCTTTCTAGAGTACCTGCATTCTTTTACATTCCCACCAGCAATGTATGAAGATTGCAGTTTCTCCCCATTCTTACCAGCACTTGTTATTATCTGTCTTTTTGATTATCGCCATTCTAGTGGGTGTAATGTGGTATTTCATTATGGTTTTAATTTGCAGTTCTCTAATTATTAATAGTATTGAATATCTTTTTTTTTTTTTTTAAAGATTTTATTTATTTATTTTTTCCCCCAAAGCCCCAGTAGATAGTTGTATGTCATAGCTGCACATCCTTCTAGTTGCTGTATGTGGGACTCGGCCTCAGGATGGACGGAGAAGTGGTGCCTCGGTGCGCGCCCGGGATCCGAACCCAGGCCACCAGCATCGCAGTACGCTCACTTAACCACCAAGCCATGGGGCCGGCCCCGAATATCTTTTTATATGATTATTTTCCATTCTGTTTCTTCTTTGGTGAATTGTTCACTTTTTTGTGCAGTTTTTAATTGGGTTGTCTTATTTTATGGATTAGCATATGATCTGTACGACAGAATGTTCATGTGTGCTTAAGAAGACTGTTTATTCTGCTGCTGTTGCATGGACTGTTCTGTAGATGTCTCTTAGGTCTAATGAGTTTATAGTATCATTTGCCTTCTATATCCTTGTTGATTTTCTGCCTAGTTCGTCTATTCATTATTAAAAGTAGGGTATTGAAGTCTCCAGCTGCAGTTGATCCTCATTTTGTGGATTCTGTATTTGTGAATTTGCCTATTTGCTGCAATTTATTTGTAACCCCCAAATCCATACTTGTGATACTTTCATGGTCATTTATGGAAATGCACAGAGCAGTAAATAATTTGAGTCTCCCATTAATATGCAAATTCCCAACTGAAGTCAAACAAGTTGATGCTCTGCATTCTTGCACTGGTACAGAGATGACCAGAGGATGGAAATGGTACGAGGCAGTGCAGTGTAGTGCAAGAAGTTCTGGCTCTGGGGCCAGCTGGATGGGATGTGAATCCCAATTCTAGCACCTTTTAGTGGGGCAGCCCCAGGCAAGTCATCTAAATACTTCTAAACCCCATTTTCTGTTTTGTAAAATAGAGAAAATAGAATCTACTAAGATAAGTTGTTTTTAGGATTTAAGATTCAAGGGTTCAGTATTAACTAATTCAGTGGAGTGGTTTTATAGAATATAACTGCCATGAGTAACAAGAATCGACTGTGTTGTTTGTCTTTTTCTCCCTTCAATTCTGTTGTATATGTATACAGTGGAATACTATTCAACCATAAAAAAGAATGACACCTTGCCACTTCTGACAACATGGATGGACTTGAGGGAATTATGCTAAGTGAAATAAGTCAGAGAAAGACAAATACCATATGATCTCACTTATATGTGGACTTAAAAAAAGAAAAAAAGAAAAAAACTCAAACTCATAGATACAGTGAACAGATTGGTGGTTGTCAGAGGTAGGGGGTGGGTGAAATGGGTGAAGGGGGTCAAAAGGTACAAACTTCTAGTTATAAAATAAATAACACATGAGGATATAATTTACAACGTGGTGACTGTAGTTAATAATAGTGTATTGCATATTTGAATGTTGCTAAGAGAATAGAACTTAAAAGTCCTCATCACAAGGAAAAAAATTTTTTTTTTTTAATTTTTACATGCACATGGGAGCCTTCACAAGAGAATGAAGACTCAAAGAAGTGATCAGAGCAGGAAGTTGTTTTTATTTGTTTTTTTCTGAGGAGGATTGGCCCTGTGCTAACATCTGTTGCCAATCTTCCTCTTTTTTCTTTTCAATCCCCAAAGCCCCAGTACATAGTTGTGTATCATAGTTGTAGAGTTGTGGCTCTTCTATGTGGGACGCCGCCTCAGCATGGCTTGATGAGCGGTGAGTAGGTCCAGGATCCGAACCAGTGAACCCTGGACCACTGAAGCATAATGTTCAAACTTAACCGCTATGCCACCGGGCTGGCCCCCAAAATTTTTTTTATCTCTGTGTGGTGACAGATGTTAACTAGACTTACTGTGGTGATTATTTTGCAATATATACAAATATTGAATCATTATATTGTATACCCGAAACTAATATATAATATGTCAATTATACCTCAATTAAAAAGAAAGGTAGTTTCTAGAAAAAGAGGGCCAAATAAAAGAAAGCAACACTAAGAGAGCATTGTTAATACCCAAATGAGAGCCGTGTCTCTTTTTTCAGAGAGAATGGGGTTGGGGGAAGGATGCTGATGGTCTATGGTGGTATTTTTGCATAAGGGGAAAAGCTTCTCTTGGATTTCTCTGACTGAAGTGTGAACTTCAAAACAAATCTTAGTTCTGTGAAACATCTGTCTTTAAAGGAGTTCTGGGGGCCAGCCCAGTGGCGTAGTGGTTAAGTTCACACACTGCTTTGGCGGCCTGGCGTTCGCAGGTTCGGACCCTGGGCACGGACCTACCCACCCCTTAGCAAGCCATGCTGTGGCAGGCGTCCCACATATAAAATAGAGGAAGATGGGCACAGATGTTAGCTCAGGGCCAGTCTTCCTCAGGAAAAGGAGAAGAATTGGCAATGGATGTTAGCTCAGGACTAATCTTCTGCACCAAAAGAATAAAATAAAAAATAATGGAGTTCTGCAATGGATTATAAAACAAATTGGGTACCTAAAGTTATCATGTAAAGTTTGTGTTTTAATCAAACCCTCTGTCTTCTTCCAGTCAAAGGCAAACAGCAAGTCACATAATTGCATTGAGTTATTCTTCTAAAGAGAACCCACTCTAGGATGCCCTTGATGCTGACATACTCTTTTTACCCATTAAAGTAGTGGGTGACAATAATTAAAAAAAGAGAAACTCAAGGGTTCACTATTAGCTAATTCAGTGCAACGACTCTATATAACTGCCATGAGTAACAAGAATTGGCTGTACTATTTGTCTTTTTCTCCCTTCATTCTGTTGGTTTTTGCTTCATGTATTTTGGGACTTTTGTTAGGTCCATATATGTTTACAGTTGTTATGTTCCTGATAACTTCATCCTTTTCTCATTACAAAATGTCCCTCTTTGCCTCTTTAAAACATTTTTTGGCTTAAAGTCTATTTTGTCTGATGTTCAACTGGAACTTTATTATGCTTACTGTTTTCATGGGATATCTTTTTCCATCCTCTTACTTCAACCTGTTTGTGTTTTTGGATCTAAAGTATGTCTCTTGGAGGCATCATATAGTTGGATTTTTTTAAGAAAAATCTAGTTCTACAATCTGCCTTTTGATTGGAGTATTTAATCTGTTCACTCTACATGTTATTTATATAGTTGCATTTATGTGTGCCATTTTGCTGTTGGTTTTCTATACATCTCCTGTCCTTTGTTTTTCTGTTTCTTCTTGACTGCCTTATTTTGCAGTATGTGGGTATATCGTAGTTTACCATTTTAATTCCATTGATTTTTTTTTTTTTTTTGGTACTTTAAAAATTATTTTTTCGGTGGTTGCTTTGTGGGTTACAATATGCATCTTAATTTATTACTGTCTACTTCAGATTAATACTAACTTAGTTCTAGTAAAATATGGAAACAGTTGTTCCAGTATAGCTCTGTTCCTTTGTTTCTGATAAATCAGCTGTTAATCTTATTGTGGTTCCCTTGTACACGTTTGGTTCTTTTTCTCTTGCTGCTTTTAAGATTTTTCTCTTGGTCTTTGTCTTTTCACAGTTTGATTATGATGTGTCTAGGTGTGGATTTCCTTGTGTTTATCCTAGTTTGAATTTGTTGTGCTTCTTGGATGTGTAGGTGAACATTTTTCATCAAATTTGGGATGTTTGGGCCATAATTTCTTCAAATTTTTTTCCTGCTCTCCCCACTCCTTCTCATTATATGTATGTTTCCGGAGCCCTGAATGGTTGTTATTGATAATGTCCAGTTTTATACTTGCTCATTTACTGTTCTCAGCTATTATGAAAGTCCCTGGATCTCCTTTTAATGTCCTTCAGGAGACTGAAAGAATGGAGTTTATTATTAGAATTATTTTTAGTTGTTGAATTGTCTTTTTTGTATGTTATGCAAATCAGAGAGTTGAATCATGGATCACAGCTTCTGTAGGGTGCTGTCAAATAGGTAAAAGATATCATTAGTAGTTTTATTTTAATGTTTTACATTTTGAGGCCTGTATATCTAACTTATTGCTTTCTTTTAATCTTTAGAATAAATTTTTTTTTAATTAAATGTAATTCTTCTATGGCAAAACAAAAGAAATTTTTCAGTCCTTACAGTTTCTTTATGTATAATTTATGTAAATGAAAAAATTTGGGGTCTTTTACTGCACATCCTATGAAATGTTTTCTTCCACCCACAATATATCTGTCACTACTTTTTTTCATTAAATGTTCCTCTGTAATAGCCATCTTAAAAAATTTTAAAGAAATAGACACTCTGAATAGGCCTATATCTATTAAAGAAGTTGAATCAGCAATTAATAACCTTCTAAAAACAGAAAGCACCAGGCCCAGATGTGTTCACTGGTGAATTCTACCAAATATTTAAGGAAGAAATTATACCAATTCTCTATAGTCTCTTTCAGTAAATAGAGGCAGAGGGAATCCTACCTTACTCATTCTTTGTGGTCAGAACACCCTACTACCAAAACCAGACAAACATTACTAGAGAAGAAAACTACAGACCAGTATTTCTTATGAATGTAGATGCAAAAATTCTCATAAAATACTAGCAACAAATCAAATCCAACAATGTGTAAAATGAATAGTACGTCACAACCAGCTGAGACTTATCTCAGGTAGCAAGACTGGTTCAAGATTTCACAGTCAGTTAATGTAATCCATTACAGCAACAGGCAAAGGAGGAAAATCACATGATCATATGAATAGATGCAAAAACATTTGACAAAGTGGAACACTCATTCATGATAACTCTCAGTAAACTAGGAATAGAGGAGAACTTCCTCAACTTCGTAAAGAACACCTACAAAAAACCCACAGCTAACATTATACTTAATGGTGAAAAGCTCAAAGCTTTCCTTAGATCAGGAACAAGGAAAGGGTGTCTCCTCTCACCACTGCTTTTCAGGATTGTACTGGAAGTCCTACCTAATGCAATAAGGCAAGAAAGAGAAATAAAAGGGATACAGATTGGAAAAGAAGAAATAAAACTGTCTTTGATTGCAGATGACATGGTCATCTATATAGAAAGTCTGAAAGAATTGAGAAATGTGTAGAACTAATGAGCAATTACAGCAAGGTGGCAGGACATACAAGTTAATACACAAAAGTTAATCACTTTCCTATATACCAGCAATGAACAAAGGAATTTCAAATTTAAAATATAATACCATTTCCCTTAGCACCATAAAAAATGAAATACTTTTGTATAAATTTAACAAAATACGAGCAAGATCTATATGAGGAAAATTACAAAACTCTGGTGAAAGATATCAAAGAAGAACTAAATAATGGTGAGAGATTCCATGTCCATGGATAGGAAGACTTAAAATTGGAAAGGTATCAGTTCTTCCCAACTCTTATCTATAGATTCAGTACAATCTCAGTCAAGATCTCAGCAGTTCATTTTGTGGATATCAGCAAACAGATCCTAAAGTTTATATGGAGAGGCAAAAGACCAAGAATAGCCAACACAATATAGAAACGAATAAAATTGGAGGATGGACACTACCCACCTTCAAGACTTTCTATAAAGTTACAGTAATCAAGACAGTGTGGTATTGGTGAAAGAATAGACAAATGGCTTAATGGAACAGAATAGAGAGCCCAGAAATAGACCCATATAAATATAGTCAGCTGATCTTTGAAAAAAGAACAAAGGCAGTACAATGGAGTGAAGATAGTCTTTCAACAAATGGTGCTGAAATAAATGGACAACCACATGAAAAAAGCAGTGCATCTAGACACAGACCTCACATCCTTCACAGATATTAATTCAAAATGGATCACACACATAAACATAAAATGCAAAACTATAAAACTCTTAGAAGATAATATAGGAGACAACCTAGATGACCTTGGATATGGCAATGGCCTTTTTGGATACAGCACCATGATCATGAAAGAAAGAATTGATAGGGGCCAGCCCCGTGGTGTAGCGGTTAAGTGCACGTGCTCTGCTGCTGGCAGCCCGGGTTCAGATCCTGGGTGCGCACCCATGCACTGTTTGTCAGGCCATGCTGTGGTGGTGTCCCATATAAAGTGGAGGAAGATGGGCACAGATGTTAGCCCAGGGCCAGTCTTCCTCAGCAAAAAGAGGAGGATTGGCATAGATGTTAGCTCAGGGCTGATCTTCCTCACAAAAAAAAAAAAAAAAGAAAGACTTGATAAGCTGGACTTTATTAAAACTAAAAACTGCTCTGTGAAAGACAATGTCAAGAGAATGAGAAGACAAGCCACAAATGGGGAAAAATATTTGCAAAAGACACATCTGATAAAGGACTGTTATCCAAAATATACAAAGAACTCTTAAATTTAACAATAAGAAAATGAACAACCTGATTAAAAAATATGCCAAAGACTTTAACAGACACTTCACCAAAGAAGATATACAGATGGCAAGTAAGCACGTAAAAAGATGCTCCACATCCTCTTTCATCAGAGAAATAGAAATTAAAACAAAAATGAGATTCGACGACACACCTTTTAGAATGGTCAAAATCCAGAACACTGATAACGTCAAAAGCTGACAAGAATGTGGAGCAACAGGAACTCTCATTCATTGCTGGTGGGAATGCAGGAAGGTACGACCACTTGGGAAGACAGTTTGGCAGTTTCTGACAAAACTCAACATACTCTTACCATATGATCCAGCAGTTGTGCTCCCTGGTATTTAACCAAAGGAGTTGAAAACTTCTGTCCGCACAAAAACCAGCACATGGATGTTTATAGCAGCTTTATTCATAATTGCCAAAACCTGGAAAGAACCCATGGGCTATTGATAAATGAAACAAAATGGACAAATCATATATTGAATGAAAGAAACCAGATAAAAAAAGAAAGCATACTCTGTCATTTTTTTTTACATAAAATTTGAGAAAATGAAAACTAATTTATAATAATGAAAAGCAGATCACTGGTTGTTTGAGGAGTGGGGTTGTGGGGGCTGGGAGAGGGGTGGAAATCACGAAGGGCATAAAGAAACTTTTTGGGTTGATGTATGTGTTTATTATCTTGACAGAGATGATGGATTCATAGATGTATGCTTAAGCTTAAATTCATCAAACTGTACACTTTAAATATTTTCAGTTTATTATATGTCATGTATATCTCAAAGCTGTAAAAGATAATTAACTGATAAACTCACGTTACCTTCTTGGTAGAACTAACATAATAAGTTAACTTCTGTGCCGGTGAGCTATTACTCTAAAAGAGAATTGATAGCTCTTCTTAAAAAATGAAGGATAATCTAAAACTGTTCTAAAATAAAAACTTTGTTTTTTGAAGTAAAGGATGAGGTGTTGGTAAATGTAATTAAGTTGTTCTGAATGATCAATTGATATCTTTGTTAGAGGGACCACATTAGTGGAATCTTCATTAGTATTAGGCAAGAGACTTGCAGTTTGACTTGGAGATAATTCTTTTTTTCACCCTTTTGGTAACCTACTTTCCTGATGTTATCTTACCATAGAGGGCATATTGGGAAACCTTCCCTGAATGCTTCACTGCCTACTATGGAAATTAAAAAGTGGGAACGCAAAGTCCTAGAGTAAGAAAATACATCACTTATTAGGTGTTACACTTGGTATTCTCACCTGTGTACGTGGTGTTGTTATCCTAACTTTTCACGGTTTTTTTTTTTTGCTTGTTTGTAAATTCAGGTAATATTACTATTTCTTATATTTTAGTTATTCTTTGTAGTACTCTAAACAGTTAATTGTATATAATCACTTCTTTATAATTTGTCTGTGAAGAAATTTTGGTTTTCAACTGAGTTTGCCATTTAGACATAGGAAAAAATGATACTAATATTTTTTGAATGTATTAACTATTTTTATTGTTTCGCTTTAGGTCCATTGCAAAAGAACTTGCAGACTGGCTTATAAGCAACAATGTGGTAGAGCATATATTTGGACCAAATTTACATATTGAGGTTTGTGGACAATTACATGACTTCTCTGCTCCATCAGGAGAGAAGAATATTTTTTAAAATTACCTATACTAAGTTTTTCTTTTCCAGATTATCAAACAGTGCCAAGTGATTTTGAATTTTTTGGCAGCAGAAGGGCGACTGAGTACTCAACATATTGACTGCATTTGGGCTGCAGCACAGGTAATATTAATAGCTCATGTTTATTAAGTCCTTCCTTATAATATGTTCTAAGTGCTTTACTTCCCAATGAGGTAAGTTCTGTTATCCCCATTTTATAGCTAAAGAAACCGAGACATGAAAAAGTTGGGAGTGGAATCTGTGAAGTCTGGTTTCAGAGCCCGTGTCTCACTATATTACTGGTGGAATTGAAGGAAATGAGAGTCATTCAATTGGAGATTCTTCATGAAATCCTCTTGGTTTATTAAGAGACGTTTTCCTATTATTTTCATTTATACAGTCAACTCTTCTATCCTGAATGTTGTATTGCTATGTTTCTTTTCTATTATACTGTTTTCTTTTTTAATTTAATTTTTTGAGTAGGCATAGATCCAAAAAGTAAATGGTTCAAAAATCCCAAAAATAAATATAAAAGGATATGTTATACATTTTACCCCTCCTGCCCCTGTCTCCCAGGCATGCAGTTCTTATCCTGTCAGGTGCATCATAGATCTTCTATATAAATATCTAATTATAAACATTTTTCTTCCCTTGTTCTTCTCTTTTCCACAAATGTTGCATACTAAGTGGACTTATTAGCTTTTTTTCACTTAATGATTTATCTTGGAGATTATTCCATGTCAGTATATAAAACAATTATGTTTTTTAAGGTTGCATGGTGTTCCATTATATGCTTGTACCATAATTTATTTAACTAATTCCCCTTCATAGGCATTATTTTTTCCCCAATCTTTTCTATTATAAACAATGCTACTATGAGTGACTTCTAACATAGTCATTTCATCCAGGTGCAAAATTATCATGTAGGATAAATTCCTACTTGTAAGTAGGTTGTTAGGTTAAAGCATATGTGTGGTTTACTTGTGGTAGGTAATTGTATGATAGTGCCACTTTTCCTTTATCCTCCTCAATACATTGTGTCCTTAAACTTCTTGATATTTACTAAACTAATGAGTGAAAAATGATATCATTGATGTTTTAAATTTGCATTTCTTTTATATGAATAAAAGAAATTTTGCAAATTTTGTGTTTAAGAGCCATTTTTATTTCCTTTTCTGGGAATATCTGTTTACGTTCTTTGCCATTTATCAGTTGCTTTACTTGTTTTCTTCTTTTTTATAGGAGATTTTTATGTAGCAATGAAATTGGACTTTTGTCTGTGTTATGAGTTATGACTGTGTTCTACTTTGGTGGTGTTTTGCTTTGGTTAAGGTGGTTTTGCTGTTCAGTTTCAAGTTTGTGGTTTTAAACTTGTGGTTGAATTTTTGTATGGCCTGTGGATTTTGTGTTATGGTTTGAAATGCCTTCTCCACTCCAAGATTATAAGAAAATTCCTCTTTGGTTCCTTCCTTTACAATTTCTGTTTCCATTTTATATTTTAATCTTTGATCCAGTTGGAATTTATCTTGGTTCAAAGTGTCGTGTGTGTATCCAACTTTTTTCCCTACATTTTTTTGCTGTGTGGTTGTCCCCATTTCTGTTTGTTCAGTAACTCTTCTTTTCCTCACTTATTTGAGATACCAATTTTATCTTGACTGGGTCAATTTCTGGACTTTGTAGACTGACCTATTGGTATATCTAGTCGTGATTTATATACCAGGGATTGGTAAACTTAATGGCCTGCGGGCTGGCCACCTGATTTTGTAAATCAAGTTTTTTGCCACATAGCCTTGCCCATTCTTTTACATATTGTCCGTGGCTCCTTCTACACTGCAGTGGCAGAGTACAGTACTTGTGACACAGATCTTATGACCCACAATCCTAAAATATTTACTGTCTGACCCATCAAGAAAACATTTCTGATCCCTGGGTTTATACTGATGTCTTTACATTTTTCCCCTTGTGTCTTTGTAATATTTTTAAATATCTGACAGGGCTGGTCCTTCTTCCTTATATTTTTTTTAAGAATTTTTGTGTCTCATTTATTTTTCCATATGAATTTTAGCATTGTCTTATTCTTGAAAAATTTTCTTGTTTTTATTATGATAATGATTAATTTGAGGAGAACTGAAGTTCTTTCTATCCAAAACATGATATGCCATTTGTTTTATTTTGTATCATTCAGCATTTCAGTTATTTGTGTATAGATTTTATTTCATGTTAAGCCTTTTCTTAGGAATTTTAATTTTATTTATTATTACTATCATAATAGCCATTTCTCCGATTATACTTTTCATCCATTATTTTTCTATTTCTTCCATTACATCATTGTAATGATGTAATGATCATTGCACATACACATAAACTTTTTATATATGTAAACATTTTCAGACTTTTGATTAATAATTGTGCGCCTTGAGACCTTAATTCTTAGATTGGTTGTGGTAATTTTTTAATATGTGTGTTTTTTACTGCCCTTATTTAATATTGTATATTTATGCGTCAGTGTCATTTTAACAAATTAAAGAAAGCAATTCATATTTCAGAGTAAAGGGAAATTTTCTTTCATAACTTTCTGAAAGTGTTAGTCTGTTTAGTAGATTTTTAATTTTTATTTTTTTCACAGCAAGACCAGCAAAGTATGAGAACAATGATATGTTAAATAATACAGAATAAATAACTAGGAATAGTGAAGTATTTTTCTTTATTGAAACTGAAATTCATCAAGTTTATAATTGATAATATGGTCTGTTAAAAATTTTAGCATTTTACCGTAGCAAAAATTTGAAGTAAACTAATAAGGGAATGATTTAAAAATGGTGGCATAATCTGTGAAACAGTTGGCAATAACTTAAAATATCTATAAAAGATTGCTTAAGATAAATATATTTTTAAGAGTTATTTTAATTGTATGTTTCTATGGTTTGTTATTGCTTTACTTTTAAATCTACCACAGATTTAGAATGATCGGTAATTTTTACGTTTTGAGTTCTTTTAATTTGAGCATTACATGTAACTGATTTCAGAGTGTCCCGGGTTGGTTGGTTTCATACAGAGTCTTGCCTGAATCCTTTTTTCCTCACCTCTGGAGTAAGTTTTTCAGGTCACTTTGCTCACCTGAGACACACATGCACACACATACACATGCATGACTTACTCAGTAATAATTAGATTGGCTATTGCTCTTCTCATTGTTTGTATGACAGTTCCTGTACTGGAATCCAAGAAGAAAATAGACAAACGTGACAAACAGGACATTGATAGAAAAAGAAGTGCAAATGGTTTCTAAGTATTAGAAAAATGCTTATCTTTGCTTACAATTAAATGTAGGTTCAAATAATGTAATAACATTTTCATGAATTGGGTGATTCCCATTATGTTCAGTAATACACTATATTGGCCAGAGTGTGGTATAACTTTTGGGGAACAATATAGCAATTCTGTTTCTGGTAATTTATCCTTTAAATACATGTACATGAAGATGTTCACTGCAGCACTGACTATACTAGCAGATCATGAATGTCTGTCACTGTAGGACTAGTTAAATAAGTTTTGGAAATCTGTATAGTAGAATGCTCTGTAGCCATGAGAAGGACTGAAGTTGCTGTATTATGTTCATGTGAAATGATCTGCAAGAAATATATTTATTAAACACTGCATAGGTAATAGATCTTTTATTAAGAGAAAACAGCAACTACACAGTGTATTCTCCCACTGTATACAGTCATGGGGCACATAATGACATTTTGGTTAATGGTGGACTGCATACACGACCTTGGTTCCATAAGATTAGTACCATATAGCCTAGCTGTGTAATAGGCTATACCATCTGCGTTTGTGTAGGTGCACTCTATAATGTTCGCACAGTGAGGAAATTGCCTGACACATTTCTCAGAACGTATCCCCATTGTTAAGTGATGCATGTCTGTATTAAAACAATTATAAAAAGAGGATGCACATACATATACATGTACTCTTTGTACTTGTGAATGCCTGGAACAATTTTAGAAAAATGCACAAATTTTAACAGGTTTGCTTTTGGGGAAGTAGCCTGGGATAGGTGGGAGACTTCCTTTTTATTGTCTGTATCTATGCTTGAAATTTTTACATGTATATATTAGTTTTTCAGCAAATGTAAAACTAGTATATAAAGTTACAGTAAACATTTTGATATTTAAATGACTTTCTGTTCCATTTAAAGTTACTTATATTTTGGTTTGATTGAGTTACCTCTCTACATGTCTCTTTCCACACCATTCTACCATAAAGTCTTTGTCATAGGACATTAAAAAAATAAACTTCAGAATCTTTCCACTCTGTTGAAATTTATTGTTAAATGCTTTCCAAATTTGAAGAACCCTCACATAAAATTATTATCCCAGTAAGTTACATAAATTTATCTTAAAAGGGAGCTAATAGCTTTTTTTAAAAGTAGGTTTTCATGTCTCAATGACAGAAGTCAAATTCCCTAGAGTTTAGAAGGGACTTAAATTTCATCTGATTCCGATGTGCATTACGTGCATTTTTCGGGGAAATGGTTCTTAATTTTCTTCAGATTCTCAAAGGGATTAGTGATGACTAATTTTAGAAACACTGATATATACTCTTATGGTTATTAGCTTCTGCCTGTGTACTTACTTGTACACACATTTAGATTACCGCTTTATGAGACATTGCATACTGTTAGCATGTGAATTTATGACTGTACTTCAGTTATAATCTGGCCATTGCAATATCCTTCTCTATATTACATTTTATGGTTTGAGTCCTATTCCTTCCTGCCTTTTTAGGAGCTGTTAACATGAATGATTATTCTTTCTTGTATTATATCTTCAAACGTCTTGTCTGTACTGTATGCTTTCCTTTATGTTGTTGGGTCTCTTCATATGCCTTTGCTATCCATTCACATTTAAGAAAGACAACTAGGTAAGTGGCATAGATATTCTTGAATGTTGTGAAATGTTTTTCCATTAGAGCTATCTCTCAAATGGGACTCCTGCTTGGCAATGTTTTCAGGGGTAGTAATGGAGGTATAACAACTTGTACTTTGCTCTTTAGTGTACTAGGCTTTCTGCTTGTGTAACTTCTAAAAGAGAAAAGAGGTACCAGTATCTACACTTAAAAGACATGGTTTTATATAATTTCCCCCTGGGAAGAGCCCTGGTGGATGGTTGGTATAGATTGGCTGCTTATATTTTTCTGACTGGTGGATGGCTCACAGATACAATCCTTCTTTAAGAAAAATTCAGTGAAATCTTCTGTTTTCATCTCCATGACTCACTTCTGCTGTCCATCAAATCTGGTGCTCTGAGTCCAGAATCTTTTCCAGTTACCTTGGGAAGACTGACCTATCTCCTTTGCAGCTCACTTACAAATTATTCTGAGCTACAGCTTTCTCAAGCTGTACATTTTAAAATGTATTCCTATTCATTGTAGTCGTTCAGAAATTTGTTGAGAGGCCGGCCCGGTGGCGTAGTGGTTAAGTTCGTGTGCTCTACGTCAGCAGCCCGGGGTTCGCCAGTTCGGATCCTGGGCGCGGACCTACTCACTGCTCATCAAGCCGTGCTGAGATGGTGTCCCACGTAGAGCGACTAGAAGGGTGTACAGCTATAACATGCAGCTATCTACTGGGGCTTTGAGGAGAAAAAAGGAAAAAAAGAGAAAGATTGGCAACAGATGGTAGCTCAGGGCCAATCTTCCTCAAAAAAAAAAAAAGAAATTTGTTGAAATGTATTATTGATTCTCATTTTCTTTATGAGTTTGTTTCTTTTCATTCTAAAACACAGTAATGATTGATTCTCTTCTATGGAAGATGAGAAAATTCTCATCATTTTTCTCGTGTCTTCTCATTTTCCACTTCCCAGTTTTTATTAATTATGTTATTCATACTTTATTAAATTATATAACTTTAAAATTCTACACTATAACCGTAATTCCCACGGTTGTTTAGAATTAATTTTGTATTTAGGTATATGACTCACCACAAACCCTTTTCCCTCATTCCTGTTTTTCTCATTCCTTTTTCCTTATTCCAGAGTTAATTTGTATTTATTCTTGTGGATTTCACAGAGTAACCTTTTGTTTTTCCTGAAAAGAAATTTGTGGATATTATATTCTGGGTTTTTACATCTGTAAGATGTCTGTTTTCTTTGTGCTTGAAGAGTTTGACTGAATGTTAAGATACTAGAGCTACTTTTATTTTCTCGCAGAACTTTGTAGTAGACGTGATTAGTAGTCCATTGTTTTCTGAACAACTTTTATTTTTAATGTTTTATGAAGATAAATTATCCCATCATTTTTCATTGGCAGAATTTTTCTCTCATGTGCTTTTTCAGGTATTCATGTTTTTTTTTTTTTTAACTTGTTTTGAGTTTTTGGTTGATGGCTTTTCAGTGGCATTAAATACATTCACAATGTTGTGTAACCATCACCACTGTCTATATCCCTAACTTTGACATCATCCGCAGCACAGAAAGTCTTAATTTTGGTGAAGTCCAATTTATTTATTTTTTCTTTTGTTTCTTGTGTTTTTGGTGTCATATTGATGAAACCATTGCCAAATCAAATGGCATGAAGATTTTCCCCAGCATTTTCTTAGAAGAGTTTTATGTATTTGTCTCCTGAGTTTAGATCTTTGATCCATTTTGAGTTAATTTTTGTGTATGGTCTAAGGTAAAGGTCTGCCTTCATTCTTTTGCATGTGAATATCCAGTTTTCTCAGCACCTTTTGTTGAAAAGACTGTCCCTTCCCCATTGAATGGTCTTGGCATCATTGTTGAAAACAAATTGACCATTTATGTGAGCGTTTATTTCTGGGTTCTCTGTTCTACTTCATTGGTCTGTATGTCTGTCCTTATGGCAGTACCATACCGTTTTAATTACTCTTGTTTCGTTGTAAGTTTTGGAGTCTTCTTTTTGAAGATTGTTTTGGCTTTTCAGAACTCCTTAAAATTCTGTGTGAATTTGAGGCTTGGCTTTTCCATTTCTGCCAAAAAGGCTCTTGGAATTGGGCAGAGACTGTGTTGAATCTGTAGATTGCTTTGGGTAGTATTAACATCTTAACAATGTTAAGTCTTCCTTTCCATGAACATGGGCTGTCTTTCCATTTATTTAAATCTTTCATTTCTTTAAGCAGTGTTTTGTAATTTCAGTGTATAATTCTTGTACCTCCTTTGCTAGATTCATTCAAGTATTTTATTCTTTTGTATGCTATTGTAAAGGGAATTGCTATTTTAAATTCCTTGTCAGATAATTCACTTCTGGTATATAGAAACACAGCTGAATTTTGCTTGTTGATCTTGTACTCTATAACTTGTGAATTTGCTTTTTAGCTCAGTGATTACTGATATATGAGGGCTTAATACTGCCATTTTATCTCTTGTTTTCCAGTTGTTCTATATTTCCATTGTTTCTTTTCCCTTGTATTTCTGACTGACATTTCAGTTTGGTGGATTTCTGTGATGGTTTTCTCTATTCATGGTTTGTACCTCTGCTTTCATTTTTTGTTTAGTGGTTACTATGAGGTTTGCATTAAAGATCTCATAAATGAGATAGTTCATTTTCTGATGACCTCTTATCTCTATTAGCCTAAGCAAATTCTATCTCTTTACTCTTCCCCTTCTGAGTTATTGTTGTCACCAATTATTATTTTTTGTGTTGTGAGTTTGTTACTAAATTGAAGTGTTTATAGTTATTTTTGATGCTTTCCATCCCTTTATCTTTTATGTTATAATTAGGTGTTTACTAACCTATTCTGATATAGAGCTACAATTTTATGATTCTGTCTGTCTATCTCCTTGTTCAAGGTTTTGTAAACCTTTGCTTTTTAGTTTCAGATGGGAGGGCTCCTTTCAACATTTCTTTTAAGGCATGCCTAGTGACGATGAGCTCCCTCAGCTTTTGTTTATCTGGGAAAGCTTTTATTTCTCCATCATATCTGAAGGATAGTTTCACTGGATAGAGTATTCTTGGCTGAAAGTTTTTGTCTTTCAGCATTTTCAATATATCATTCCATTCTCTCCTAGCCTGTAAGGTTTCTGCTGAGAAATCCACAGAAAGCCTGATAGGGGTTCCTTTGTAGGGTGTTTTCTTCTGCCTTGCTGAATATTTTTTTCTGTCATTGACTTTTCTCGGTTTTAATAGTATATGCCTTGGAGAAGGTCTTTTTGCACTGAGGTAATTACAGGTTCTGTTGGCTTCATGTAGTTCTAAGTCCAGTTTGTTCCTCAGGTTTGGGAAGTTCTCAGCTATTATTTCTTTGAACAAGCTCTCTGCTACCTTCTCCCTCTCTTTTCCCTCTGAAATACCTATAATTCTTATGTTGCTTTTCCTAATTGAGTTGGATATTTCTCGAAGAGTTCCTTCATTTTTTAAAAATCTTAGTTCTCTCTCTTCCTCCACTTGAAGCATTTCTATATTTCTATCCTCTAATTCACCAGTATTGTCCTCCATAATGTCAGGTCTATTTTTTATAGTTTCCAGATTATTTTTTATCTCATTAATTGTGTTCTTCATATCCAGAATTTCTGTTTTGTTTTGTTCTTTTAGAGCTTCAGTCTCTTTGGTGAAATATTCCTTCTGCTCATTAATTTTATTCCTGAGCTCATTGAAGTCTTTCTGAGTTTTCTTGTAACTCGTTGAGTTTCTTTATGACAGCTATTTGAATTCTCTGTCATGTAGATTATAACTTTCTATGAGTTCAGGATTGGTTTCTGGAGACTTGTTTTTCTTCTGCTCTGAAGTGTTAATGTAGTTCTTCATGGTGATTAATGAATTGATCTTTTGTGGGCACGTTTGTGATAGTATCAGGTTGCAGATTCCACCTGCCACTGCTAGGGGGGCGGCAGGAGCTGTGTTTTCTACTCTCGCCCCATATGCTGGAAGTTGTACTGGTAGGGCTGCTCAATATTGGTGCGATCTGGCTGCAACTGCTTGGCAGGTAATGCAGGCACATGCCGGTGGGGCCGCTGTGCTCGGCAGGAGGGGCGCTTTCTTTCATATGTGGGCCGGCTCTGCACTCACAGGCAGTTCAACTGAGCTGCTTTGCATGGTGGATGGGACACCTTTGTGGGTGCCGAGCAGTTGCCATTTGGTGGGGAGCGTTCCCATGGGTAGGGCCGCTGTGGCACAGTGGGCGCTCCCACGGACGAGGCTACCGCTCTGAAAGCGTTCATGTGCAGCCTGGGTCGCCCTGCCTCCTCTTACAAGTCGCACTGGCTGCTGTGTAGGGACCTGGATTGCTGCTGCTGCGGAGTTGGAGGGGTCCGCTCACCTAGTTCCACTGCCTACCGAGGCTCCAGTCCACCCACCTTCAGATGTGTGGCTGCGTAGATCTCTTAGGCATCCTTTTGTGCTATGTAGGGAATCCTTTGTTGGTTAATGAATGTCCGTTTAGTTGTAACTTGGAGAAGAGAGACAAAGGGAAGAACTCACTCTGCCATGATGCTGATGTCACCTCCCTACATTATTTTTTTAATGGATAATTAGGATTGTTAAATTAAATAGTAGTGTTGAAGTACGTAGTATAGTTTATAAGATGTTGCCTTGACGTAAAGGAATTCCTCCAATGTCATTTTATTACTTTTATTTCACCTTCTGTTTCAAAATTAGGTTGTGCATATTTACCCTGCTAAGGGGATGCAATAGAAGAGAGATCATATGATTTACACCTGAAAAATATAAAAATAAGTGTTTCAGAATAGAGAAATTTGCATTTTTAGTAGACTTTTTATGTATTGAAGATAAATAGGATACCTCAGTTTTTTACCTTCAGAGCCCTCAAATTGGCAATTACTGGCCTAATTATATTTGTTTCTGTATCTTAATTTAGCAGTTAGCAGCTTTTTGTCTATAAAAGACATTTATTTTATGTCTGTCATATTTAGTAGTGATATCTTTGCAAATATTGTGCTGCCCTTCATATTTACGTAATTTAGTATAAGAAAGGAGACTTTCTATTTCATGGTTTATTATTATGTAGACTTTTGTTATAAGTGAATTTCTATCGTGTACTCTAGTAAAAGGAACAGGTGATGTAAATACTTTATAACCATTTAATATGGGAAATATAATACACTTAAGATAATTTGATTTTCCCTTCTAATTGTAATTTATTATTTTATTTGTAATTGCCTACATTTTAATTTACTATTTAACTTTTTTAATATTAATGATATGTACATAAATTTAATTGGAATCCTCTTTACATTCGCATTCCAGAAAATGTATTTATTGTGGGCTTCTCTCTTATGGTTAGAAAATTAAGCTTGTGGCTTGTTTGGATAAGATAAAGTTCTACTTAAATTGAATTTTATTTTCACAATTTTTTGTACTGACATTTGTGATATTTGGTAATTAGTGTTTTACCAACACACTAAAAAGTATTAAAAGTACACTAAAATGTACCGCCCACATTCTTGGCTTTTAAAACTAAATAACTTTTTTGGTATCAGGTTATTTATTATATAGTATAATTATTTTTCACTCTTGTCTCTACCTTTATTTTCTAGTTGAAACATTGTAGTCGGTATATACATGACTTATTTCCTTCACTCATCAAGAATTTGGATCCAGTACCACTTAGACATCTCCTTAATCTGGTCTCAGCTCTTGAACCAAGTGTTCATACTGAACAGGTAATTCATGCGAAACATAATGGTAGTTTTTTTTGTAATGTGAAAATTTATTTGTGATTCAGATCATTTAACTTGTATTATATTACTGTTGGAATTTCAGTTAGGCAAAAGGATATTAAATTTGTTACCATGTTGCCTAAACCCTCTAGTTTCAATCTCTCTCTCTCTTTTTTTTTTAAGACATTGTACTTGGCATCGATGTTAATTAAAGCATTATGGAATAATGCACTAGCAGCTAAGGCTCAGCTATCGAAACAGAGTTCTTTTGCATCTTTATTAAATACTAATCTTCCCATTGGAAATAAGAAAGGTTCGTAAAGTGTAATGTATTTTTTGAAGTAAGTTGTCCAAAGTTTATAACTCAAATTCGAAGTAATTTCTGCTAAGTAGTTTTAGTTCATTCTTAATTCCAAAGTAAGTTTGAGATGGGAGCTATAGTGTTTGTGAAAGGGTTAATAAATTGGGATTAGCTCATGTTTTGGGTTTACTCTTCAAGTAAAGAACAGTAATAAAGTTTCAGTAGTTATTGGATTTTCTCTCAGTGTTCTTCCCTTTAAAAAAAAAAACTATTTCATAAAAGCTTTGGAGCTTTTGGTTAGAAAACAAACAAACAACATGTTTTATTTTAGAAATAATTTTGAGAACAGAACATAATAATACAGTTCTCTTTCTGTGTTTTCTACTTCAAAGGTTTCTATCATTTCAGGTGTTTTATGTACACTTTTACATGTATGGCTTTCCAGGGTTCTCTAATACTTTATCAACTTTACCCTCGATTTTTGTCTCCTGACATCATATACTACTCTTTTCTTAGGCTCTTCTGTTTAGGCACCTACAACTACTACTGCAGGTGTTGGGAACTTATATTATGGCAGGTTTCCATACCTGTTTTTTGGTGATTATGTAATAAGAACAACTGGTATGCTGTCCCAAAGAAGATCAGTCACTTAGAATATTTCCTTTCTGTTTTTTCCTTTTCCTTCAGAGGAAGAAGAGCTCAGAAGAGCAGCTCCATCACCTTGTAAGTTGAGTCTTAGAAACACATGGCAAGATGACTTGTAGTTTTGTTTTGATGATCATCTAGAGTCAATTGATTTTATATATTTGTATCAGAGTTGTAAAGCAGGAAATGTAGACCCTTAACTAGTTATCTATCTTCCTTTTTGTTTAAACCATTAGTATCTTGACTTTTAATTGAAATCATGTACATTTAGAAATAATTGGCAAATTTTAACATATTTCCAGATTATATTTTTGGCTACTTAGCATAAAGCTTTGGTAAATGAAAGAATCAAAGGATTATGTCATTCTGATAAATCCATGTTAATACAAATTAGAAGTAAAACCAAAAAATCTGTTTAATATAGGGTCACCTGCAGCTAGTCCTCAAAGCAGTGATAACAGTGATACCCATCAAAGTGGAGGCAGTGACATTGAAATGGATGAGCAACTTATTAATAGAACCAAACATGTGCAACAGCGACTTTCAGACACAGAGGTATGAAAACAGTTTTTCCCCCACTTTACAGCAATATTTGGATTTTGGGGTTCCTGCCACGTTTACCCTTTGAACTGGGAATATAAACATGATCTATGTTTAGGCCTCTCTTCTCTTTTAAATAGTATTATTGAGGGCCTTCACTTTTCTTTGAGTTTTTAATTCCATTTTGTGTTGTTCAAGGGAATATGTCAAGACTGTGGCAGCCTTTTAAAAAGTACAGCATGTTAATGTAAGTTGTTTTTTTTTCTTACTAGTTTAAATATTTATTTAAATCTATTTGTTTCTAAATACAGGAATCCATGCAGGGAAGTTCTGACGAAACTGCCAACAGTGGTGAGGACGGAAGCAGTGGTCCTGGTAGCAGTAGTGGGCATAGCGATGGATCTAGCAATGAGGTGAATTCTAGCCATGCAAGCCAGTCAGCTGGGAGCCCTGGCAGTGAGGTACAGTCAGAAGACATCGCAGATATTGAAGCTCTTAAAGAAGAAGATGAAGATGACGATCATGGTCATAATCCTCCTAAAAGCAGTTGTGGGACAGATCTTCGGAACAGAAAGTTAGAAAGTCAAGCAGGCATTTGCCTAGGGGATTCCCAAGGACCATCAGAAAGAAGTGGGACGAGCAATGGAACAGCAAAGGACCTGGTTTTTAACACTGAGTCAATGCCGTCGGTAGATAATCGAATACGAATGCTAGATGCCTGTTCACACTCTGAAGACCCAGAACATGATATTTCAGGGGAAATGAATGCTGCTCATATAGCACAAGCATCTCAGGAATCTTGTATTACACGCACTGGGGACTTTCTTGGGGAGACTATAGGGAATGAATTATTTAATTGTCGGCAGTTTATTGGTCCACAGCATCACCACCACCACCACCACCACCACCATCACCACCATGATGGGTAAGTCTGCTTAAAAATAGACAGCTTATATTTATTTCCTTTAGGGAGTACTTACAGCCTATATTTATTCAATTGCAATATATTCTAGATCAGTGTTGTCCAGTAGGAATATAATGTAAACTGTACATGCATGCCTCCAATATGTAATTTTTAATTTTCTATTGGGCACGTTTAAAAAGCAAAATGAAACAGGTGAGGTTAATTTTAATTACAAATTTTATTTAAAGCACTAATATCTAAAATATCTCCACATGTAATCAATATAAAAATTAAGATTTTTTTCGTAGTCTTCAATATTCTTTGTATATTTTATACTTACAGTGCATCTCAGTTTAAACTAGCCCCTTTTTACATGTACAGTGGCCGCATATGGCTAGTGGCTAACACAGTGGACAGCAGAGATCTAGATCTTCAGTTCTTTGTAATAATTGCCTAAAAGCAGATATAAGATTGCCTGTAGAAACTTCCATTAAAATGTGATCATGGAAAGGGAAATTTTATGCACATCCTAATTTTAGGGTATTAATAAGGATAGAGCCTCATCATAAAGCTTTTTGATTATCTCTGAAGTATACCTATGGTATTCAACAGTAAGTGATTCTGTCACTTATTAATGTTACAATATTGGGCAAAGTACTTAATTTTTCTTTCCATTATTTTCACATCTATGAAATAGGAATAATAGTACCTATCTCACGGGTTTATTGTGAGCATTTCATGGGCTAATGTGATTGGCACATAATAAGAGCTCAGTACGTGTTAGCTGCTATTATTACTGTCGTTACTAGTAGTAATATTTGAGTTGATGAAATATGAATATGTGGTTTATCAGGATGAGCTTTCTTAGACTTGACAATTTGTCAGGCCTGTCAGAATTTAGTATGGTTGTTTGGGAGAACTGCGTATCCATACATATTGCTACTTTATTTCCCTTTTCATTTTATTCTTATCACTAACCCATATGAGTTTAAGGGTTATGCTTATCAGCCTTGGCAATACTGACATTTTGGGCCAGGGAATTCTGTGTTTTGAATTTGCAGCAATATGAATGCTGCCCTGTGCATTGTAGGATGTTTGACAGCATCCCTAGCCTCTATGCCTAGATGCCAGCAGCATCTCCCAAGTTGTGATAGCCAAAAACATCTCTAGACATTGCCAGATGTCCCCCAGGGGGCCAAAATTATCTCTGAGAACCACTGGTTTACAGTCTGACATTATAGGTGTGCACATTCAAAGTTCTCTCCAAGACAGCTCATACTGAAGACAGAGCAGTTAGTTTATAAAACTAAGGTAAAATGCATTCCAGTTTGGCATATTGCAAATCTCTTTTAGTCTTCACACCCACATTAGCCCCCTACCCCATAAGACCTAATGATTTAATTTTTATGTTAGCACTTTCCGTGTTCTCTGTGTATGGTACTACTTGTGAGTCTCTCTAAGTCAATCCTGAACTTTTCTTTGTATTATTTTTCATCCTTTTGTCTTCACATTCTTAGAGTACCCAATATGGTATCTTTTAGAAGTGAGTGCTTAATAGGTATTTATTGAGCTAAAAGTTTCCCAGTATTAATTTTAACCACATCTAGATTGCAGCCTTAAATGGAAGTATTTTCCTAGTAGTTATCTCATTTGATTCTGCAGTTGTATGAATAAATGTAAACAAATTTTAAGGTTTCACATTGTGATTTGAATTTATAAGATAGTTATGTAACAGTAAGTTTCTTGATCTTCCCTAAAATTATTCGCTTTGAAATTGTTTTAGTGAAGTGTGTTGATGGGCTGGATAGTATGTGGGTATATTGTAAAATTAATATATAGTTTCAACATTGTGGGATTTTTAGTTTTTGTAAAGCTCGTGGTATTTTATATTGTTAAGAAACAAGTGTAGCTTTGTTCTTGAGTGTGTTGTAACTTGTGCCAAATGTTTTTGAGAGAGATTTTTTGTGATTCACAAAATGTGTTTGTATGTGTAATTGCTAACTTTGTGCTCTTCTCTGTGTTACAGGCATATGGTTGATGATATGCTAAGTGCAGATGATGTCAGTTGCAGTAGCTCCCAGGTCAGTGCAAAATCAGAAAAAAATATGGCTGATTTTGATGGTGAAGAATCTGGGTGTGAAGAGGAGCTAGTTCAGATTAATTCACATGCAGAGCTAACATCTCATCTCCAACAACATCTTCCCAATTTAGCATCTATTTACCATGAACATCTTAGTCAAGGTAAGGTTTTGTAGTAAGTAAAATACCTTACTTTGTTTAAAACAGGAATAATTTGTATTACATTAAAAGGACAGTTAATGTTATGATACTTAAATGTTTTTGCCAAATAACTTTCATATGGTAGTTTTCTTTCTAAGGGAATGAAATTATGACTACTCCGTCATAAATATAAAGGCTGCAGTTCCATCAGGAAGTAGTTAGGTAAGGAAATATATAATAATATATATACATATAAATTATAGCTTTGTATTTTAGAAAATATATGGCTTTATTCGATTTTATATTCAGAAATCTTAGGACCTAAAAGTAGGAGATTACACAGGATCACATGTATTATTACATTTATGTAAAATGTCTAGGATAGGCAAATTTGTAGAGATAGAAATTAGGTTGGTGGTTGTCTGGGGCTAGGGAAGGTTGAGGGGACATAAGTGGCTGCTGAAGGGCAATTGGAGTGATGAAAACGTTTACAAAATGATGGTTCTAATCACTAACTCAATCTAAAAAAAGTGATAGGACATGACCAGACTTGGAGGAATGGAGGTTAGAGGAGATTAAAGAATAGTAGGAGGAAAGGGAGGAAAATTACAAGGGGAAAACAATTTTAGAGTTGGCAGTTTAAAGGTCTATATTCAACCTCTTGGCTTGGTTAGGTGCCATCAGCACCTTCTAGCCTAGGAAGTGGGTTTTGGGATGCTAGTACATTACAAACTAAGTAAACCTGATGGATTAGGTCCTTTTAGGCCATGGTTAGACTTGGAGACACGACTTGTGGACCTTGGCCACAATTTACTAGTTTCAAATGTTAGTTGTACATAATCTAGATAAGGTTACGTTGACTTTTTTATTGTTGTGTTATTGTAGTTGTTGAGAAATGAATAGGTTAAGATTGAGGTTAATTGAATTTGATACTGTATTTATTAAATTTTTAGCATTCTTCTGTCCTTATCTCACTTTCCTTTTATTCAGTTTTGTACATATTTTTTTACTATATAAAGTTAGAAATTGAGCAAAACTATTAAATGTATTTATGCTCTCCAAATCTGCCTTGTATTACTGTGTATTTAATACTATAAAGTCTTCCAACACCGTAAGACAAACAGTTCAGTTTAAAAATGAGCAAAAGATTTTTTGATTCATAAAAAGATATAAAAATGGTCAAATAAATACATGAAAAGATGCTCAATATCTCTAGTCATCTGGGAAATGAAAATAAAACCATGCTGTGATACTGTACACCTATTGGAATTGGTAAAATTAAGGACTAGTGATATCAAATGACGCCAAGAATGTAGAGCAGCTAGAACTACAACATACATTGCTGTTGACTAGTATAAAATAGTACAGCCAGTTTGGAGAAGTGTTTTATTAGTATCTTATAAAATTAAACATGTATGTACCATATGACCCAGCAATTCCTATTCTAGGTTTACCCAAGAGAAATGAAAACATGTCCACAAAAAGATTTGTACTTGAATGTTCATACCTGCTTCATTCATAAGAGCCTCAACTGGAAATTAACTAGTAGATAAAGAAGTTGTGGTGTATTCACATAGTGGAATACTACTCATCAGTAAAAAGGAAAGAACTGATACACGTAACACCACAAATAAATATAAAAAAATACCATTCTAAGCAAATGAAGCTAGAAAGAATACATACTGTGTATCATTTATATACATTTCTAGAATATTCAGAAATAATTTATAAGGGTTTAAATCTACTCAGCGATTACCTAAGGTTTGGTGGTGGAGATTGATTATAATCTATAGTCATGAGGGAACTTTTTGGTGTGATATAAATGTTCTGTACCTTGATTATGTATTAATTATATTTTAATGAGATTAGTTTTAAAAAATAAATACAAAAACAACCCATCCTCCCAAATAAACTCCCCAAAAATGCAAGCCACAGACTGGGAGAAATATTAGCAAATCATATCTAATAAAGGCGTCGTATCCAGAATATATAAGAACTTGCACAACTCAGGAGTAAGACAACTTAATTAAAAAGTGGGAAATGATTTATTTCACCAAAGGTACACAGATGGCTAATAAGCATATGAAAAGATGCTCAATGTTTTTAGTCATTGGTGAAATGCAAATTAAAAACCACAATGAGATTCTACTTCATATGTATTAGAACGGCTAAAATGAAAAAGAATGACCATACCGATGTGTTGGGGAGGATGTGGAAGAATAGGTATTGGTACTCTAATATACTGCTGGTGGAAATGTAAGATGGCACAACCACTTTGGAAAATAGTTTGGCAGTTTCTTCAAATGTTAAACATAACATTTACCTTATGACCCAACAGTTCCACTCCTAAGTATTTACCCAAGAGAAAGGAAAGCATGTATCCATACAAAGACTTGTTACACAGATTTTTATGGCAACATTATTCATATTGGCCCCAAACTGGAAACTATCCAAATGTCCATTAACTGGTGAATGTATAAACAAAACGGAATGTTTCCACATAATGGAATATTATTCTCGAATTAAAAGGAACACTACTGATATGTACTTCAACATGCGTGAACCTCAAAAACTATTTTGCTGAGTGAACAAAGTCAGACAGAACACTATACGTATATTGTGTGATTCCAGTTACATGAAATTTCTAGAAAAGGCTAATTTATGGGGATGGAAAAACAGACTAGGGTTGGGGAATGGATCAAGGATTAATTGTAATTAGATATGAGGAAATATTTTAGCGTGGTACAAGTTTTCTAAAACTGTATTGTGATGATTGCACAATTCTCATTTTAATGAAATCAATGTATGTGTACAATTCAATCTGGAAATTTCATGGTAAAGCTGTTAAAAAAGATAAAGAAGCATTTTTGCCTAATATGACAGAACTAGTGAGAATTTATTTAGCCTGGCATTCAGAAAGTCTGAGTTATTGTAATAGAATCTTTGAACTTGAATGTTTTGGGTAAATCATCTCTAATAAAAAAAATTATTTTTTAATGTAGGGATATAAGACACTATACAGAAGGTCATTTAGAGGAATGTTCCTTGGCTATAGAATTATTTCAAATAAATTGTCGTCTTTATGCTTAATTTGGGTTTCAAGTATTTATATACAGTCCTGTTGACGTAAAAAACATTAAATAATCATACTTATTAAAATAGCGATGAGACCATGAAAGGAAAACTCTTTTCTTATTTCACTTCAGTCTTATCAAACTATAAACAATACTATTCTTTCCCATTCATAAAGCAACTATTATGTTAATCTTGTATTGTTTTTATTCTGTGATGTAAGACAAGATTTATTGTTATACTTTACTTTGGATTTGTTAACTTTATCAATGCTGTAATTCACTTCGCAATTTTAGTCAGCTGCATTCCTCTTTGGTGTGTTATGTTTTGCCCCTTCAGGACCTGCAGTTCATAAACATCAATTCAACAGTAATGCTGTGACAGACATTAATTTGGATAACGTTTGCAAGAAAGGAAACACTTTGTTGTGGGATATAGTCCAAGATGATGATGCAGTAAGTTATTTAATAGAGCCAAAAGACTACAAAATGACAGCAAAATACAATCAGGATAAATAGTAACTTTATGTATATACATTTTTTGTAGGTGAATCTTTCTGAAGGATTAATAAATGAAGCAGAGAAACTTCTCTGTTCCTTAGTATGTTGGTTTACGGATAGACAGATTCGAATGAGATTCATTGAAGGTTGCCTTGAAAATTTAGGAAACAACAGGTAAATAGGAATTCAAAAATTTTTTATGCAGTAGTCAAAGTTTATTTTGTATATCCTTATTGAGTAGGTGTGGTGGATTCACAGTGTTTAATGTACCATTATCAACCTATTTTTTTTTTTTTAGTAATTGTGGTTTTCATTTTAGGTTTAAAGACTTGTCTCGCAGGGTTCATATTTTATCACTCAGTCTTGGTTTTTTCAGCACTCTTGATTAGATTCTCCTCCAACAGAAACAAAGGAATAATAATATATTCTCTTCGTGACTCTGGGAGCATAGTGGTGATTACTCTGTTTTCAAATTACAGTTAAATGCTTCTGAACTGAACTGTGTCATACTATGTATAAAAGAAGCTAAATAAGATAAGTGAAGTTGAACTTAAAATATAAACATTTTGATAATAGCATTGTTCTTCCATCTGGATGGATCTTTTGTATCTTGACTTCTGTAGTGCATAAAGAATTAGGTTGGTGTTCTTTGTCTAGTTTGAACTCGGCTGTATATTTATAGACTTCTTACTGGGGCTCAAATGATTACTTACAAGTTTTTGATTTTCAGTTCTGTTCTGTTGGTACAATTTCAGGTTTCCCTTGTCCTCTGCTTTGATAATATTCTTTCGTTCTCTGATGTAGTGAATTCAGTTAGTAGTTGAATATATTATATTATTTTATATTATATTATTAACATTTTCAGCTTAACTTTGCCTGAGCCTGCTATAAACATCTAATTTTATTGAATATTTAAGTGCTTCAAAATACTTTTTTTTACCTAATTGAATTAGAAGAAGTATGTGCAGTATTTTATTTTCTACTTTTGGTTTTTAAAGGGCTATAATTTGAACAATCACAGTAGAAAAATTGCTTGTTCATGCAGGTGTAAGAAACCACTAATAGACCTTCGTTAGTGGATCAGTTGCCTCATTTGCCATATATTGTTTAAAAGGAATGCTTTTAATGGCTGGATGATATTTCATCATTTACATAGGTATTATAGCAGTTAACTTTAAAATGTTAATTGTCTTTTGAAAATCTTCGTGAAACCAATGAACAGTTTTTTTAAAGTGGTTGTATCAATTTATCTTTCCCATATGTGAATCTGCATACCCTATGGTCCAGTAATTCCATTACTAAATATGTGCTTTAGCGAAATTCATCCAGATGGTCACCAAAAGACACATTCAAGAATGATCATAGCGGGGCCGGCCCCGTCGCTTAGCGGTTAAGTGTGCGCACTCCACTACTGGCAGCCTGGGTTCGGATCCCGGGCGCACACCGACGCACCGCTTCTCTGGCCATGCTGAGGCCGCGTCCCACATACAGCAACTAGAAGGATGTGCAACTATGACATACAACTGTCTACTGGGGCTTTGGCGGGGGGGGGAAGGGAGGAGGATTGGCAATAGATGTTAGCTCAGAGCCGGTCTTCCTCAGCAAAAAAAAAAGAGGAGGATTAGCATGGATGTTAGCTCAGGGCTGATCTTCCTCAAAAAAAAAAAAAAGAATGATCATAGCAGCACTATTCAAAATAATTAAATATTCTTTGTATAGCTATCCAAATGCCAAAAAAGAGTAGAAAGAAAAATTAAGTTGTGGACTGTTTGTTGAATGAAATAATATATAGCAATAACAGTGAAGGAATTAAAACTGCATGGAACAGTGTGGTGAATCTCATGAACATAATGTTGAGTGAAAGAACCCAGATATAAGAGAGTATATCGCTATTACTCCATTTATATAACGTTTAAAAACAGGGAAACTATTATATTTAGTAGTCAGGATAATGGTTATTCTTCGGTTGTTAGTGACTGGAAGGGGGCACAATGAAGGTTTCTGGTATGCTGGTAATGATTTATTTCGTGATGTGGGTGCTAGTCGCATAAGTATGTTCACCTCCTAATATTTTGAACTGTCACTTATACATGTTTTTGTATGTATGTTATACTTCAATAAAAAGAAAAAAAATTGAAAGATGAAGCCTTTTTTTTTTTTTTTTCATGAGGACGATTAGCCCTGAGCTAACATCCATTGCCAATCCTCCTCTTTTTGCTGAGGAAGATTGGCCCTGGGCTAACATCTGTGCCCATCTTCCTCTACTTTATATGTGGGACGCCTGCCACAGCACGGCTTGACAAGCGGTTTGTAAGTCAGTCTCCGGGATCCGAACCTGCGAACCCTGGGCCACTGAAGCGTAGCACATGAACTTAACTACTACGCCACTGGGCTGGCCTGAAATATGTAGCTTTTAAGAGTCTTGTTTTCAAATATTATATAATGATATGGGCATATACTCACAGGCCCATCTGTTAAAAAGATTGCAAGCAATATGTGAGACTGTAAAATGGTTATTTCTGAAAGGATTGAGTTTTTTTTTCTGCTTTATGCTTTTCTATTTTCCAATTTTTCAACAATGAGCATATATTTCTCTTATAAGTAGGGAAACTTGAAAGAGACAAAAGGAAAAATCTGTGTGTAAAATGGAAAATTGTCAATATGGATTTTTTTATTAAGTTTTAATTTGTCCACCCCAAAATGACTTGAAGATGAAGCATTCTTCGTTTGTTCGAGGCAATTCTTGTATCCTAATCATAGTTACTTAATGGTTTATTGAACCTAACTATATATATATATATAACATAACTATTATGTTGAAGTTAATTTTGCCCTCAAACTTTATTCCTCAGAGGGTTGCTGTATCATGCTAATCTTACTGTGAATGACATTAGTCATGTGTGACAATACTTAGAGCATATTGGCATTTTCAGCCTGTGAAATATGCAACACAGCGAGTGTATACTAGCTGAACTTACTGACGTTATCATGCAAATTGAAAAAAAAAATTAGTTTGAACCTATTTTAAACATCATTAGTCTGGGTTTCCTGATAAGCCCGGGGTTTTCAATGGGAGTGATTTTTTTTTTTCTCCCAGGCAGTGTCAATGTCTGGAGATATTTTTGGTTGTCACACTAATGAGTGAGATTGGAGGTGTTACTACAGGCCAGGGATGCTTCTAAATATCCCTCATTGAAGAGGACAGCCACCTACAATAATGAATTAGCTGGCCCCAAATGTTGGTAGTGACCTCAGAGTTTGAGAAATCCTGTTTTAAACATAAGAATCCTTTCTCCAAACCCAGCCCCCTGAGTTTACCATCACAGTAAGAAAGGACTGTTGTACAAGGGTGCTAGTATTAATAGGAAAGCTCTTCCTTATGTTGAAACAAACAAATGGGCCACTGCAACCTTAACTCATTTACCATTTTCCTGATACTTGACGAAAAAACCACAGAGGTCTGCTTCTTGATGATGTCTTATATACTTATGGAGGTTTTATGTTTCTTTTTATTTTCTCTATGCAACTTTTTCATTGTCTTTCCAGTTTCTCACTTGCCAGTCAGCAGTTTTTGTTTGTTTTTGCTTTTCTGTGGTCATATTCCAATTTATTTTATGAAATGAACTTAGCTTTTTTTGAACAGTAGTATGTGCTCATTATTTCTCAGGAAGCATAGAGATCTGAAAAAGAAAATTAAAGTCTTCTATAAATTGTCCATAATTTTACCATTTAGATGGACCACTGTAAATACTTTAAAAAAATGCTCGCATATTCTCTCTTTGTCATATGCAACATGTGCTTTGTGCACATTTAGCCTTAGGCGGATTGTTTTATAAGGCACATAACATTTCGGCAATGCGGGAAGTTTAAAGTTACACATAAAAATACATAGTAGACTGGTTTGCAGAATGTTGTTGTAAAGTGAGAGCATGAGGCAGACAGTAGCTCCCACAATGAGAAGTCTGTTACTTTTCAGCTTGATTCATGTTTGTTACCAAGGATGAGTGAGGTAAGACTGCTGTCCAGTGAGTATGGTGGAAGTAGGGCTTGGGTTGTAATCAGCCCCTTTGGTATTTTATGTTTACTAGAAGGCAGGTCCACATCCTCTGACTAGGCACCCCCTTAAATTCTGTGGCCTCCTAAGAATTGAATTGTGACTCTTGCTGGTAACCTATCCAATGTGCTATTTTTTGCTGTTCTTGAGCCACTGTAGATACATTAATCCATGTGTTCAAATTTTTTACCTTTGTGTACAAAAGATTTCTTGAGTAAAATGATCGCATGTGTCAGGGATCTTGTATTTTACATAAATAAAGGTTCATATAATTAAGAAATGGAAGGTACCATATACTTTTTTGTTTTGTTTTCCCTCTGTA